>NC_141137.1:31742020-32017020 GCF_053477565.2 Lygodium microphyllum
TGGAAAAGAAAACAATGTACAACAACCACTACTTTGAGATAGCCCCACCTTAAGGAATCATTTCTCTTTGAGGAGTTTTCAATAGAGGGACAAGAAGATTTAAAAACAAGAACTTGTAACCACATGAACTCATAATGAAAGAAAATAGTGAATCAATTTTTTAAAGGGTAAAGAGGTCAATGAATGTTGTGCTATTTTTCTAGTCTTAGAGCCCAAACACGTGCACTCTTATCAACTTGTGTTGCTGGATCATACAATAGTGAATTGAGGATCCATACACAAGCCAAGAACCACGGACCCTACCCATCTCACATCCCACAAAGCAGTAAGAAAGCATCAAGATATAAGGTCACCAACAACTCAATCATACGAAAACTACCACACACTCAAAACTCCATCTCCTAATACAATACCCCTTTTTTGCATACCCTAGTTCAAATAATAATTTTTATAGAGTCCTGGTATTATGGTCTACATGTAAGTTATTGATTGTGTGGACTCACTTAAGTCAATTCAACTTGAATATGTCAAATGTCATATGCATCCTTTGGCAAGTAATTTATTGATGTGTATAGAATCTCAATGCAATCATATTCATGTTCAAGTCATGTTATACTCAAAAGCATTAAAACACAAACAAATATCAAAATTTGCACTTTCATTTTCTCCATTTTAACTTGCAACCATAAGCAATCTACACTAATATCAGCATCTCAACTATGGAAAGATTTGGTTCATGCGTTTTGGGCTAATTAAAGTCTCCTATGTTGTTTTCTTTCTCATATAAATGACATAGTGACAAGAATAAGAAAAATTAGAACCTTGCATCTTTTTCCACGACAAGATAAAGCTAACCAAGTCATTGCTTATTGCACATCATAAGTTTATGTTGAACATGAGCCCTTGTCATTCTGGTTTTTCTTCTTTTCACACAAATGCATCTCCATCTTACATGTCTATTTCTTGTAATCTGACAAGTCTAGGGAGAAAAGAAACTTTTACGTAATATATTCTATAGTTAGCTCTCACACTAGTTATTGAAACAACTTGTAAATGGAGGTTATTTTAAAATCAATATGGCAACATCAAAAACATCAAAACACCCAAGAAGTTGTTGAGAATGTTTGAATAAAGATCATACCTATCACTATTGTGAACAATCACAATTATTCAAAATTTGACAAATTTATAAGTTTGGAGCATCTTCTAAATCGGCTGATAAAGTGAAAGAGGGACATGATGACATACAAGTTGGACAAAATATTATTGAGTGTTTCCACATGAGCCTAATAAATAGCTTGAGCATAAATAGGAAGGATTGTTAAGATGGAAAATGTTATTGAAAGTCTTCTTTCAAAAGAATTTTGCCAAGAACTTCCAAACGTCATTTATAGTCTTGTGTTGTATTCCCAACACAACTTTCTAGTACTCATATGCAAGAGCATACAATCATAGAAATATCTTTGGGCATGGTTGTTAGATTGAAAATATATATGCATCATCTAGATGCAAGCACTCCCTTTCAAATATAGAATCATCCTTTAAGTACAACCTTCAAAAAGATGATTAACATGTTGCACACTTAAAGAGAAAACCAATAATAGAACAAAATAAAGTAGTTTAATCTAGTAATCATTTCACCTAAATTTTTCAAAAATCAATCCACTCAATAAAAAATTTAATGATTATTTTAAAAATTCAAGGTACCTTGAAAAGAATAAGCATTATTATGAAAAATAAAATTTGAAATGATTACTCAAACATTAATAAATTGTGATATTAATATATCAGAATTATTATCACAAAATCCAATGTCAAATATCATGGTATGTTGCCCACTTTTATAATCAAGAGATTTTGTGTTATCGTGACACCATCACGACAATAGAACATGTTTTGACTATTATCATAAGCAATTTGATAATCTCATGGCCATGGTCATATATATTCTCATGACCATGATTAAAAGTAATATCATGACCATGATCATGATGCCACATGATATCATATTATTATCATTTGCACCATATTCAATTTTAGAACATCAGATAATGAATGCGATTATTAAAATCATAATCTCCAAATCATGATCAATATCATAAATACAAAAAGCATGATAACATGGCTTGCCAACACATAATATAAGAGCTAACCTCACTTCTATTATGATCATATCATGTAACATTAACATACAAATCAAATATGCTCAAGGAAATGACAAAATCTTTATGTCATGTAATAGAAAAAGTGTGTGATCAGAGATAGAACCATGAAAGTAACATGTCAAAAGAATAAATTAAAAGTACCTTTTCTAAGTGTAATAAGAAAGTATAGGTATGTGTTCTTATATATCAATAGGAAAGGTGTGAACATTATCGAAAGAACCATCAAAGAAAAATGTTAAAAGGATAAATTTTGTGGTCATCATATTATAAATGCTAATGATAAAAGCTTTAAGGATGCATTTGTGATATTTATCATGATATTTATCACATATATTGACATGATCAAACATCATGACCATCATCATTTCAAGGATAATAAGAAACATCACCATCGTGGTTGTACAAGTGCCAATGGTATCTCGAAGTGAACTGTATATAAATCTTGAGTTGGTATTCTACCCGAAACGCACCTTTGAGGCATCTTACAGGATGGTACTCTCTCTCTCTCTCTCTCTCTCTCTCTCTCTCTCTCTCTCTCTCTCTCTCTCTCTCTCTCTCTCTCTCTCTCTCTCTCTCTCTCTCTCTCTCTCTCTCTCTCTCTCTCTCTCTCTCTCTATGTGTGTGTGTGTGTGTGTGTGTGTGTGTGTGTGTGTGTGTGTGTGTGTGTGTGTGTGTGTGTGTGTGTGCACATGTGCATGCACGTGCAAGACTCCAACTATAACATAGCACAAAAATGGTTCAATTTTTTAAGGGAGATCTTATGTGCATTGATTTCTTCATAAAGACCAAAGTACTGCTTGTTATGAGTCCACCTATTCCCGTCAAGACACGTCTTAGCAGTCCATTAGAAAGGAGGTCTAGAAAGCTTCGCCCGGCACTCCCATGGAATGTTATGGGGTTTGCGATCTAGGACTTTCCGCGTCTGCCACATAGCGGAAGTATTCTATCTGTTCCCACTTAGGACCGACTTGAATCAGGGTTTCCCCTAATGGTCATTTCCTAGATGGCAAATAGCGTCGAACCCGGAGTGAACTACTTTACACACAAACGCCAGGGCCAAAGCGGATTCACGATGCACTTGGTTCAAGGAGAATGGAAAACGAGAGGGATGCAAGGCTAGACCTCTCTACCATAAGGCATAGTCCCATTCCCTTCCCCTAAAACAGCATAAACCGGGACTATTATAGCCTAGACTCTAGGTCAATGCCCTCGCTATTCATTTCCTTTGAGAATATCTCCTTGTTGTCCATTATGATTGAGAAAAGTTCCCGACCAACCGGGACCACCCATCCGTAGGACGGACCCATGGCCACATCCACCGCACTTTCCTCAGGTTGTTTTAGTTGTCTAATTACCTACCACATTTAGTTGGACATGCATCAAGCAGCTTCCTTAATTAGCCCATTGGACACTGGTTCCTTTACGTAATCTTAGCACTTGACATAGAAAAGCAGTGTCAAACAAGTTCCTTTTCAACAGGTTATCATATTTATCTTTGGAATACATCCATAAAGTCCAGCCCATAGGCTTATCCATAATCCGCCCGAAGGCTATCCAGCAATCCAGAGGGATTACTAATCCAAGATTCTGCCCATAGACTAGTATGCGAGCCTCGAGATCCAATCCCGAGTCACGTTGGCCTCTTGTGCAGGGCCCGAAAGGCGAGGGATTTACAGCCATAGCCCCCCTTGGCACCCAAGCATCCTCTTGCTCCAAGTAGCGCTCAACAGAGAGACCTCACGTGGCGGGTTTGGTCCACCTTCTCGGCACGGCTAACAACCCCCTTGGTTAGGGCCAGGCAGACAGTCGGGGGTAACTGAGGCTGCCTCTCCCTTCAGGCCTTCAACCTGAAGCATTAGATATCTTTTCATCCTTTAGTTCCTTGAGCAAACAAAGCAAACAGTGCTCTTTAAACTGTTACAAGCACAATCATTTCCAGTGGTCGTTATTTGGCCAACTGCTAACGAGTGAATCCTTCTCTCCTAATGCCTCTAGCATTCGATCCAGGATCAATTGCGACTTGGCAAGATCTCCAAGGGTTTGTTTGTTAACCCTTATGCCCTTCAGTTAGGACTGCACCCTTTTAAACCAACTTAACCAATACCTTAAGTTCTATTAACACTAAATCATGGCGAATATATTGCTCCAAATTATTGATTGGTCCTTTGCTTCTAAGCAAATACCTAATTCCCTTATCATGGCAATTTTATAACAGGATGATTACTCATCCTCTTGTGAGTTAAACTTGCGCAAGAAACTGCCAATCTCATTCCGAGGAATTGGCCATTCTCTTGTGATCAAACCACAAGATCATGGGACGTTGCAACTTGTTGCACAAGTGTCGCATCTAATGGATGGGACTATTTCACCCATCGAACTGCGTCTTCTAATCACGAAACCATGACTAGATAAGAAATAGGGTTTAGGATGTCTTCATATCCAATCCATTCCCGATTGCACTAGGCCGACATCATTCGGTCCTAGGGGTTTCAACTCAATCCGAGTTTCATCTTTTGAACGAGTGATCTTTAGGGTAGAAACCCTAGATCGTTTAATTGTACCTACATTCCGTGAATGTGGGCAGGACTTTAGATTAGGAGAGTTTCGACTTGCCAATAAGTGCGACTAGGTCAAGGCCCTAACGTGCTAAACCCTAGTTAGCACTTGGGGTATATTGTATCGATTTAACCATCCTATGTGAATCCTTTGCGGTTTAGGTATTTTGGGTAAACCAATTTACTTGTCTTACGACAAGGACGAACCAATCCTAGGGATTTTAAATTGATCTAAAAGGGGAACTAATTAGTTGCATAACGATACAATTCTCGAAAGCACACAATTCATTGTCTCTACGTATGACTAGATTCACAAATCCTAACTCTTCTTGTTAAGACCAAAACACATGTTAAGTTATGGCATAATTTCCATTGATCCTACTAGGACATGCATTTACGATTCATGCTACTAAGCTTTTAAGGTTTTATGTTAAAATGAACCATGTAGCCTTTCTCTAACTACATTTCTGAATGAAATATTTGTACGCTGAATGAGCATTATGCAACCTTTCCTAACTACTACGCAGTTAAATGAGATTTATGCCAATTTAAGCTAGAGTTAACCTACTTCATGCAGCCCTAGAATCTTTCCATGCTTTGCAGTTTCCTATGGTTGATAATGACTTTTTAATGAATCATTATGAAGAAGATTTGTCTAAAATTGAGACATGCAATTTAATCTTTCTGTGCATAACCAAAGGTGTACTACAATAATTTCGACTTTGTAATGATAGTCATTAGTTGTTCTAGATTCCTTACTTTGCAATGCACAAAGGCTACTTGCTAAAAATGCATAGACACCTTATGTTCTTTTTCGTTCATTCCATTGAAAAATACAAATATCCAATCTTCAATTGTGAGTTACTTCCTTTAAAAATAGCCAATGTAATTCATTTGCATCAACTAGGTGGATTTGACAAGCATAAGTGCATCCTAATTCCATGAATTAACCATGCATAATTGCAATACTTTGACGTAAATCATAAATAGGAAGAAAACCTGGACTTGTGGGTTCGGTGAAATGTCCACATGAATATTAGGAGATGATCCTCCTGCAGTTGTGCCTTGTGAATTTTTAGGGGCCATGATGAATTCGACTTCTGGTTTGTCTTCGTGGATTCGAACTTCTTGCCTTGGCTCGTAGTCTTATGATCTTTGGCCGTCTCCCTCATACGCGCAAATCCCTTTGAGGTACAGCTCCTTGACAGAAGTACCAACTTGCGGAATTTGGCTTTGGAAGGCCTTAGTGTTCAGAGCTTGGGCCTTCTTCCTTTTGGAAAAGAGGGATTTTTTGAAGGGATCTTGTGAAGGCCTTGCGGAAAAGGCAGCTTGAGAGATATTCTTCTCTTTGAAATTCCGGCTAGGAATGGCTTTATGAGGCTTGCGGAAATGGGGATTTATGAACTTATCCTTCCTCTCATAAAAATTCCGAGGGTAAAGATCTTGTGGACAGGGGTTTAAGGAAATCCTCCTCTTCTCTACAAGACCCGAGGGGAAAAAAATAGGGATGGCTTATGGGGGAAATCGAGTGGGAAGGGGCTTAGAGAAACCCCTCTTCTTCATTACAAGGAACCGGGCCTAGGGGCTTGAGGGATATTTGGTAGGAAGGCCTTATAGGTCTCCTCTTCGAAGCCCAGGGGTGAAAATGGCCTTTTTGAGGATTCAATGGGAAGGGGGGCTTAGAGAAGCCCCCTTAGAAGCTTTTAAGAAGCTTCTACTATGATCAAAGGCTGCGAGGAAAAGGGGGGGAATGATAATGTCGTGGAAAAAGGGGGAAAAGGTGGTGCTGACATCATGGGATATTCCCTTGTTAAGGGATGGTGGTGTTGGTCACTTTGGTGGATCTAGCGGCGGCTGTTAAGCCACAGCCGGCCTATGGCAGGCCCAACGGTGACTTCCTCCTCCAGCCAGTAGCTCTGGCGTCTCCCTCCTTCCTGGTCTTCCACCACCTCTCCATGCTAGTCCCAACTTCGCTTCCTCTCAAGTCGACGACCTCCTGCAGTCTGACGACCTCTTCCTCCTCTCACACCTTATGCAACCTGTCACGTCTTCCTTTCTTCTTGACCTTCCCCCTTAGAGGGTGTATTTATAGGACAAGGGGGGAGAGGGGACCTCCCCCCACGTGGCCATCTTGCATGGCATCCTCCTCCCACCTCCTCATGTTGCCCTTAATAGCCCATCCCCTTCCCTCAGCCACGCATCAGCTCGGGAAGGTAAATAAAAAAATTTTGCAATAATTTTATCTCAACATTATCCTCTTAACCTCCTCTCAAGAGGGAGTTCACCTGTGGTTATGCGGGTCTTGAACCTCGGTCCCGATTTGCCAATGCAGAGGTCATGATTCCTCGCGTACGGTTTATAGATTGCACTACTGGTAACTCCAATGCCGGAATTAACCATTGCATGAGTTTCACACAGGGTGTGGAAAGTCGGACTAGCAATATTTTTCAAATGAGAATATTACATTCTCTCCCCCTTGGAGGAATTGAGATGTCCTCATCTCGAAATGAACTGGGGATATTGTTGGTTGAGAGTGCTCTCATCCATCCAAGTGGCATCCTCCTCAGGATAATCTTTCCACTGGACGAGGTATTCTCTCAAGGTTCTAGATCTCAGTTGTCTCTCCCTAACATCTAAGATCCTATCAGGCCGTAGCTCAAGGACTCCTTGGCTAGGCATTACAACTTGTTGGTCATCAAGTACATGGCTAGGATTAGGTACATACTTCTTCAGTAGGCTAATATGGAATACATTATGAACCTTTAGGTTCTCAGGGATTTGTAGTCTATAAGCATTGGATCCTAGGCACTTGAGGATCTTGTATGGTCCACAATACCTTTGACTTAGCTTCTTGCAATGTCCTAAGGATAGAGAACTCTTATTTGGCTATACACAAATGAAGACCATGTCTCCTTCCTCGAAGATTCTATCTTGACGCTTCAAATCCGCGTATGCCTTCTGTCTATCCTTGGCGGCTTGGATGTCCTGTCTTATTGACTTTATTTGCTCATCCATCTCTTCTAGCATCTACCTTGAAGCTTCAACCCTCAAGGTTGGATCTGAGAAGTTTAGGGGACTTCAACAGTCATGCCCATACAATGCTTGAAAACCTTGCAATGTCTGAGGCTTTATAGTTTGTCTTAACTGGAATAAGGTGTGCAACCTTAGTAAGCATGTCAACCATAACCATGATGGAGTTGTATCCTCCCTGAACTTGGGGTAGGCCAACAACAAAGTCCATACTGCTGAATTTCCATTTCATTTGGGGAATGTCAAGTGGTTCCAACTTCCCTTGCATTTTGACATGTTCGGCCTTGATACATTGACAAGACAAACACTCAATGACATATTTGAGAACGTCACCTTTAAGCCTCTCCCAATAGTAGCTCTTCCTAACTGCATCGAGAGTCTTGGCATATCCAGGATGTCCTGAGAAAGGGGAATCATGAGCTTCCTATAGTATCTTCTGCCTAAGTCACCGGCTTGCCGGTATGCATAATCTCATTCGATAGTAGACAAGTCCACTACTGATAGAGAATTCATGATACTTAGCCTATAGCTTTTGGTCCTGGTCCTTGATAGGAATATCCCTTAGCATCTTTTGATAGGCTGGATCATGGCATGCTTCCTCTCTAGCTAGCTCAAGTATTGGGTTGTTTGGCATGGATACCTTTGTGGCTAGAGATCTAGCTATTGATGGATTTTGTAAGATTAGAGAATTAAGGAATGCCTTGCGACTGAGTGCATCGGCAACTACATTCTCCTTCCCAGGTCGGTATTTGATTTCAAATTCATACTCCTCCAGCACTTCAATCCACTGACGTTGCCTCATGTTGAGCTCGTTCTGGGTAAAGATCCACTTGAGACTTTTATGATCTGTTACTAGAGTAAACTTGTTACCCAACAGGTAGTGTCTCCAAAGCTTTAGAGCATGGATGACAGCTAACAGTACTAGATCATGGATAGCATAATTCTTCTCATGGCTCTTTAGTTTCCTTGAAGATTATGCTACAGGATGACCTTGCATGAGCACACATCCTAAGGCAAGCGTGCTAGCATCAGTTACTACTTCGAACTCCTTACTGAGGTCCGGAAGTTTCAGTATAGGTGCTGATACCAAACTTTGCTTTAATCTATCAAAGCTGGATTGTTCGGCAGCTGACCATGCAATGGATGTTTGCTTCTTCAGTAAGTCTCTCAGAGGTGCTGCAATCAAAGCATAGTTTTTATGAAGACCCTATACTATCCTGTCAATCCAAGAAAACTGCATATTCCTTTGACAGTTGTTGGTATTGGCCATTCTAGAACATCTTTGGATCCCTTGAGATTCCTTCCACTGATACGATGAATCCCAGATATTCAATCTGGCGCTTGAAGAATGCACACTTCTTCATCTTAGCATAGAGCTTGTGTGACCTCATTGTCTCAAGGACAATCCGAAGCTGGGGTTCATGATCTTCTTCCTATTTAGAATAGACTAAAGTATCGTCGAAGAAGATGAGTACAAAGTCATCAAGATATGGCCTAAAGATATCCTGCATTAACCTATTGAAGGTGACAAGCGCATTCATGAGCCCGAATGACATAACTAGGAACTCAAAGTGTCCATATCTTGTGTTGAAGGCCGTCTTTGGGATATCTTCTTCCTTGATCCTTATCTGATAGTAACCAGACCTGAGATCAATCTTGGAGAAGATCTTCACACCCAAAGACGATCAAGAAGCTCGTCTATTCTAGGAATAGGGTACTTGTTTTTAACGGTTGATTGATTCAACCCTCTGTTAATCAATACACAGTCAAAGTGTTCCATCTTTCTTTTTCTGGAACAGCACTGGAGCTTCCCATGGTGAACTGCTAGGACGGATGTAGCCCTGATCTAGCAGTTGCTTGAGTTGCTCCTTCAGCTCAATTACTTCCGTGATGGACATCCTATAAGGCCTCTTTGCAATTGGCGCAGCTCCTGGCACTAGCTTGATCTCATGATCCACTTCTCTCTGAGGTAGGAGTTCTGTCAGCTCTTCAGGAAATACGTCCACGTACTCCTTTAGCCATGACGGTTCTTCACTAGACTCATGCTTCTGATCTAACTTATTGAGCTTAATCAAGTAGACAAGTAGTCCCTTTCTAACTCCCTTTATAATCCAAGATGCTTCGACTAATTGAATTTTCGTCTTTCGAGCCTCACCTTGAGTTGTGACCAATTTCCCTTCAGAGTTTCGAAAGGAAACTTGGCCCTTTCCACAATGAATGTGGGCATCCTTAGGTTTAAGCCAATCCATTCCAAGTAAACACTCATGGATACCTAGGTTCATGACTCTGAATTTGACCGAAGTCATCTTTCCTCCCAGAAAGAATTCCACCTTAGCAGTTTGCCTGGTACAAGTGACGACCATTTGCTAATTCCACAAGCAAGGTAGGTGCTTCTACTGTGGCTATTCCTAATCTTCTTGCACAACTTGGTGAGATAAAGGAATGTGTACTGCCACAATCCATCAAGGTTTTGAAACCTTTACCTTGATAGTCCGATGGTGTCTGAATCATTGAAAACTGGCGATTTGGGCCTTTCTTGTGAAGGGCAGCATGGACTATTGTCCTTTCAACCTCTACTTCCATGGTGGGGTCTTCTTCTTCACACATTTCCCTGTTGGCAACACAGGCGGTTCTTCCTCTGCCTCAGGTGGCGGCTCCCTGGCCATGGCCAGTTCCTTGAAAAGGTGCTTGACGATGTCCTCCGCCAAGCTTGGGACATTGCCTCTTAAAATGATCGGGCTCGTTGCAGTGGAAACAATGGATATTTCGGCCATTGCTTTGGGTAAGGACAAAGTTGTTGACGTTATTAGTCCTTGCTTTCTTTCTTTGTCCCCGGTTTTGACCTTGAACTCTCTTCACTTGGGGCCTATATGCTCCTCTGTTCTAGTCATTATAAGACCAAGTTTTGTTACTTCTTGGCCTAGCCTGCACCTCCTAAATTATGGGCGCAGCTTGAATGAGTGCGTCCTGTAGATCTGTTGGGCGCATCAATTCGAGGCAGATATTCACTGATGGGTTTAAACCAACACAAAATTTTGACACCTGCTGTGTCATGTCCATTGTGGCGCATACTTTAGAAGTGAGACAAATTTTGAGTAGTATGTGCCAAGAGTGAGTCGCTGTTGTTTCAGCTTGTAGAACTCATTCATTTTTTGCGTGCAATACACAAGTGGTAAGTATCTTCCTTGCACATCTTTCTTCAGCTTTTCCCATGTAACGGATCCTTCCGAGATCCCTTGATCTCTGCACCATTGCTTCCACCAAAGCTTGGCTCCGCCGGTGAGCTTCAGCTTGGCGAGCACAGCCTGGTTGGCAGTTGCAGTACCGGCTACTTCAAAGTAATCTTCCATGGACTCTATCCAAATCTCAACATCCGCTTGGACGGTCCTACGTTTCTCGTCAAATTCTGGTGACTTGATCTACTTGAGAAGAAACTTCTTCTCCTAGATCACGGCCGTACTTGATGTAGGAGGTGAACTGGGAACCTGTACCTGGGGTTGTGCCTAGATAGAGGATTTTTTAACGTTACCACTTGCTAATCGTTATGATTATGATTTCATACCCAATTCAGCTATCAACCAAGAAACCTAGCCACTTAACTTTTTATTAACTCTCATAGACAAGACAGACATTGATAAAAAGAAGTCTTATTCCATTTATATGGGCCTAGCCCTTTCGGAGTACAATATTTCTTGGGATGGTAAAGCAACTGTTACATTAGTTCGGGGAGAATAATGTTGTGTTACATTTAGCTACGAGAACTGGATAATAGTATGGTTTCGGGTCATGGATCTTCTGGAATCGGTAGGTCATCGGAAGATTAGGGTATCCTTTCCCTTCGTACCCATTCTTCTCGTAGCGTCCCAACACCTTGATCCTGTTGGCGGGGATTACATAGGTCACTTCCTTGTATACATATGAGTTCAGCTCAACCCTCCAACCTTCAATATGTAAAATTGAATTTACTGAGCCTCCACAAAAATGAATAGCTTCACGATCTTCAGGTCCTCCAATCACTTGATCCTCTTTAGGTTGGTTCAAAGGTATGCAAACCGATGGGCAGCTATGTAGTAGATTCCTGAGTCACCCATCCATCTCCGTTCCACGTACAAAGGCGATGGATTATAAATACGGTCTAGGATATTCATCATATCGATCCTTTGTCGATAATCCAGGGAATGCATCGCGGTCATAAACATGACTTGGAACACTAAGAACCTGTTCCACGCTTCATAATTCTACAAGATAGCATCGAAAGTAAGGGAATGTTCTCAACAGCAACATTTGCTTTATTTCTTCTTATTAAGATTTCTTAAAAACAAATCCTTTGTTGGTTCGCTCTGATACCAACTGTAGCGTGTCCACCTGTTCCCGTCAGGACACGTCTTAGTAGTCCATCGGAAAGGAGGTCTAGAAAGCTCCGTCCAGCACTCCCATGGAATGTTACGGGGTTTGCGATCTAGGACTTTTTGCATCTGCCACGTAGCGGAAGTATTCTAGCCGTTCCCACTTAGGACTGACCTGAATCAAAGTTTCCCCTAATGGTCATTTCCTAGACGCCAAGGCCGAAGCAGATTCATGTTGCACTTGGTTCAAGGAGAATGGGAATTGAGAGGGATGCAAGGCTCGACCTCTCTACCATAAGGCATAGTCCCATTCCGTTCCCCTAAAATAGCATAAACCCATATAATTATAGCCCAGACTCTAGGTCAATGCCCTTGCTATCCATTTCCTTTGAGAAGATCTCCTTGCTGTCCACTATGATTGAGAAAAGTTCCTGGCCAACTGCGACCACCCATCCGTAGGACGGAACCATGGCCACATCCACCGCACTTTCCTCAGGTTGTCTTAGTTCTCTAATTACCTACCACATTTAGTTGAACATGCATCAAGCAACTTCCTTGATTAGCCCATTGGACACCGGTTCCTTTATGTAATCTTAGCACTTGACATAGAAAAGCAATGTCAAACATGTTCCTTTTCAACAGGTTATCATATTTACCTTTGGAATACATTCATAAAGTCCAGCCCGTAGGCTTATCCATAATCCGCCCAAAGGCTATCCAGCAATCCACAGGGATTACTAATCCAAGATTCTGCCGGTAGACTAGTATGCGGGCCTCGAGATCCAATCCTGAGTCACTATGGCCTCTTGTGCAGGGCCCGAAAGGCGAGGGATTTACAGCAAGAGCCCCCCTTGGCACCCAAGCATCCTCTTGCTCCAAGTAGCGCTCAACAGAGAGACCTCACGTGGCGGGTTTGGTCCACCTTCTCGGCACGGCTAACAACCCCCTTGGTTAGGGCCAGGCAGACAGTCGGGGGTAACTGAGGCTGCCTCTCCCTTCAGGCCTTCAACCTGAAGCATTAGATATCTTTTCATCCTTTAGTTCCTTGAGCAAACAAAGCAAACAGTGCTCTTTAAATTGTTACAAGCACAATCATTTCCAGTGGTTGTTATTTGGCCAACTGCTAACGAGTGAATCCTTCTCTCCTAATGCCTCTAGCATTCGATCTGGGATCAATTGTGACTTGGCAAGATCTCCAAGGGTTTGTTTGTTAACCCTTATGCCCTTCAGTTATAGGGCTGCACCCTTTTAAACCAACTTAACCAATACCTTAAGTTCTATTAACACTAAATCATGGCGAATATGTTGCTCCAAATTATTGATTGGTCCTTTGCTTCCAAGCAAATACCTAATTCCCTTATCATGGCAATTTTATAACAGGATGATTACTCATCCTCTTGTGAGTTAAACTTGTGCAAGAATCTGCCAATCTCATTCCGAGGAATTGGCCATTCTCTTGTGATCAAACCACAAGATCATGCGACGTTGCAACTTGTTGCACAAGTGTCACATCTAATCGATGGGACTATTTCACCCATCGAACTGCGTCTTCTAATCACGGAATTATGACTAGATAAGAAATAGGGTTTAGGATGTCTTCATATCCAATCCATTCCCGATTGCACTAGGCCGACATCGTTCGGTCCTAGGGGTTCCAACTCAATCCGAGTTTCATCTTTTGAACGAGTGATCTTTAGGGTAGAAACCCTAGATCGTTTCTTGCAAGTACGTCCAATTGTCCCTACATTCCGTGAATATGGGCAGGACTTTAGAGTAGGAGAGTTTCGACTTGCCAATAAGTGCGCCTAGGTCAAGTCCTTAACGTGCTAAACCCTAGTTAGCACTTGGGATATATTGTATCGATTTAACCATCCTATGCGAATCCCTTCCGGTTTAGGTGTTTTGGGTTAACCAATTTACTTGTCTTACGACAAGGACGAACCAATCCTAGGGATTTTAAATTGATCTAAAAGGGGAACTAATTAGTTGCATAACGATACAATTCTTGAAAGCACACAATTCATTGTCTCTACGTATGACTAGATTCACAAATCCTAACTCTTCTTGTTAAGACCAAAACACATGTTAAGTTATGGCATAATTTCCATTGATCCTACTAGGACATGCATTCACGATTCATGCTACTAAGCTTTTAAGGTTTTATGTTAAAATGAACCATGTAGCCTTTCCCTAACTACATTTCTGAATGAAATATTCGTACGTTGAATGAGCATTACGCAACCTTTCCTAACTACTACGCAGTTAAATGAGATTTATGCCAATGTAAGCTAGAGTTAACCTACTTCATGCAGCCCTAGAATCTTTCCATGCTTTGCAGTTTCCTATGGTTGATAATGACTTTTTAATGAATCATTATGAAGAAGATTTGTCTAAAATTGAGACATGCAATTTAATCTTTCCGTGCATAACCAAAGGTGTACTACAATAATTTCGACTTTGTAATGATAGTCATTAGTTGTTCTAGATTCCTTACTTTGCAATGCACAAAGGCTACCTGCTAAAAATGCATAGACACCTTATGTTCTTTTTCGTTCATTCCATTAAAAAATACAAATGACAAATCTTCAATCGTGAGTTACTTCCTTTAAAAATAGCCAATGTAATTCATTCGCATCAACTAGGTGGATTTGACAAGCATAAGTGCATCCTAATTCCATGAATTAACCATGCATAATTGCAATACTTTGACATAAATCAAAAATAGAAAGAAAACCTAGACTTGTGGGTTCGGTGAAATGTCCACATGAATATTAGGAGATGATCCTCCTGCAGTTGTGCCTTGTGAATTTTTAGGGGCCATGATGAATTCGACTTCTGGTTTGCCTTCGTGGATTCGAACTTCTTGCCTTGGCTCGTAGTCTTATGATCTTTGGTCGTCTCCCTCATACGCGCAAATCCCTTTGAGGTACGGCTCCTTGACAGAAGTACCAACTTGCGGAATTTGGCTTTGGAAGGCCTTAGTGTTTGGAGCTTGGGTCTTCTTCCTTTTGGAAAAGAGGGATTTTTTGAAGGGATCTTGTGAAGGCCTTGCGGAAAAGGCGGCTTGAGAGATATTCTTCTCTTTGAAATTCCGGCTAGGAATGGCTATATGAGGCCTTGCGTAAATGGGGATTTATGAACTTCTCCTTCCTCTCATAAAAATTCTAGGGGTAAAGATCTTGTGGACAGGGGTTTAAGGAAATCCTCCTCTTCTCTACAAGACCCGAGGGGAAAAAAATAGGGATGGCTTATGGGGGAAATCGAGTGGGAAGGGGCTTAGAGAAACCCCTCTTCTTCATTACAAGGAACCGGGCCTAGGGGCTTGAGGGACATTTGGTAGGAAGGCCTTATAGGCTTCCTCTTCGAAGCCCAGGGGTGAAAATGGCCTTTTTGAGGATTCAATGGGAAGGGGGGCTTAGAGAAGTCCCCCTTAGAAGCTTTTAAGAAGCTTCTACTATGATCAAAGGCCGCGTGGAAAAGGGGGGAATGGTAATGTCATGGAAAAAGGGGGAAAAGGTGGTGCTGACATCGTGGGATATTCCCTTGTCAAGGGATGGCGGTGTTGGCCGCTTTGGTGGATCTGGCGGCGGCTGTTAAGCCACAGCCGGCCTACGGCAGGCCCAACGGCGACTTCCTCCTCCCGCCAACAGCTCTGGCATCTCCATCCTTCGTGGTCTTCCACCGCCTCTCCACGCTAGTCCCAGCTTCGCTTCCTCTCAAGTCGACGACTTCCTGCAGTCTGACGACCTCTCCCTCCTCTCATGCCTTATGCAGCCTATCGCAGCTCCCTTTCTTCTTGACCTTCCCCCTTAGAGGGTGTATTTATAGGATAAGGGGGGAGAGGGGACCTCCCCCCACGTGGCCCCCTTGCATGGCATCCTCCCCCCACCTCCTCATGTTGCCCTTAATAGCCCATCCCCTTCCCTCAGCCACGCATCGGCTGGGGAAGGTAAATAAAAAAATTTTACAATAATTTTATCTCAACATTATCCTCTTAACCTCCTCCCAAGAGGGAGTTCACCTGTGGTTATGCGGGTTTTGAACCTCGATCCCGATTTGCCAATGCGGAGGTCATGATTCCTCGCGTACGGTTTATAGATTGCACTGCTGGTAACTCCAATGCCGGAATTAACCTTTGCATGAGTTTCACACGGGGTGTGGAAAGTCGGACTAGCAATATTTTTCAAATGAGAATATTACATTCTCTCCCCCTTGGAGGAATTGAGATGTCCTCATCTCGAAATGAACTGGGGATATTGTTGGTTGAGAGTGCTCTCCTCCATCCAAGTGGCATCCTCCTCAGGATAATCTTTCCACTAGACGAGGTATTCTCGCAAGGTTCTGGATCTCAGTTGTCTCTCTGAGAGTGGAATTTTGGTGCTGAGAAGTGCTTAAAAATAGCTAGAAATTACGAATATCAAGGGAAAAATATTCAACGTCGAAGGCAGCGGCGATTTTAAGCATCAAAGTGCTTTAAAGGCGCCCGAGCGACAGTTGTTGATTTTTCATAATTTTTCAGACTGTCGTGCGGGTTGACAAGAGTTACTGGCCAATGTAGGATGCCGAGCCGGATGCCCAAGATTTTTCAGAGCTCAATTCGGAGTCCGGACGGGGAAGGAGCCAAGAAATGGTCAAGATGCGAAGAGGTGGACATTAGAGTGGTCAAATGGGTGATGCCTTTTGGGAGCCCAACATTTTATGCCACTTAGCAAGAGAGGCATGACAAAAAACGTGATCAAGAAGGAGGAGGGCGTGAGCAGGAAGGCACCGAAAAATGCGCCCTCTTGTTGATCATGCCATCTCCTGCCTGTGAGCAACCCCCCCAATTGATCATGGGGCTTCAATCCCCCTAGATGCCAATCGTTTCGCCATGCTTCGCTCCTCCAATGGCGGTCTCTATGAAGATCTCTGATTTCAATCTTTCTCTGTCCTCCCTCTCTCTCCTCTAAAGGTAGATTCATGTGGTGAAGAAGAAGAAGAAGAATGGATGACGGATGCTTGTCCAATGAAGACCGGATTGCTCCGTGGTTCAAGAGGAAAAAAGATTGCTGATTGTGGACTATCATGAGCATTAATGGTGGCTAGAAATCAGGCCCGAGATATGACAAATAAAAACCCGCAACCCGCAAAGAACGGTAATCTCATTTTTACAAAGGAAATTGATGTTTTATGCAATTTGCTTCATGAATACTTGTTTCCATGGGATAATTATGCATTATAATGTTGTTTGCAATGTCTTCCAACTGTTTATACTCAGAAAATCAGAAAATCATAAGTGTTGTGGATGAAATTAATAGTATAAAACCCGTAAAACACGCGAAATATGGGAAAATTGGGTGTTTTTGATATATCGATGGAAAATATAATAAGATACACCAATTAAATTTGTGTTTTTTCTGCAAATGAACCTAAGGGCCATAGCCCACAACTCATTTTGAATTTTCAGTCATTTAATATTACAAAAAATACAAGAAAAATAGGGAAATTAGGAAAAAATAGGGAAAAAATGGATTTTGAGTGCCAAAAATTAAGGAAAAATAAGAACCATGTTTCTCGATGTATGGGGGGTCTGAAGTATGAGGTTTAGCCTCAGTTCAGCCCTACCTTTATGTTTTCAAATGAACCCTAAACCTATGCACCATGCACAACCTAAACGGGTGAGGGGGTAGAGTGTATGAAAGGTGTTTAAATGCTGAATGAAATTATGAAAAGCTTGCTGGTTTTATGCATACCATTTAGATCGATCGTTAATTTAAATTAAGAACCTAGTAGCACGAGGGTTTCTCGGTGCTAGGTTCATGCAACGCCACATACGAGCGATAGTCAAAATCATTGAAAGAAATGTTTTGCACTAAGCACAATGCTGATTCTTAATTGTTTGAGCACATGGGCATTCACAATTTGCATAAATCATAAAGAAATGATAAAAGGTATCAGATAATAACTCCTAGATGCATGGCAATTGCTTTCTAGAGGAACATGACCAACGTTGAGTGAGTAAGGTTGTCCAAGCTGTAGGCTAGGCGTTGGGTCTAAAGGGAAAAGAAAGTGAGGAAAATGGTATATTCCTGGACACGATCAATTGGTACCTTGAGTGAAAATATGTGCGATATAGTGTTATATATGTTTAGCAACGCATCGAGGGGCCAATCCCCAAGGTGTAGGAGAGTCGCAGTGAGGTAGCGGCAGTCAGCCGCCGTGGGAGGACCTCCTATGTTTGTACTTCGTGCTATTTGGCAATGTGTTGGGACTCCCTCTGAGGAGTGTTAATTGGGTTAGAGTTGGACTACGAGACGTGATACAAACGCAAGATGTTTAGGAAGATGATGTATGTGTCATCCACGCTTCTGGCCGCGAGGCCTGGGGTTGTTGAGCGCATGATAGAGGTCTGGCTAGTGTATGAGCCAGTGCCAGCCCGCTTTAGGTCCCATCAGTGGTGCGTCTGTCGGGAGCCGCTTAGAAGTGGTGGTCCTTGAATCCTGGTTGTCTAGGGACCAGTTAGCAGTTTATGCCAAAGGATACTGAGATTGACCCGTTATTAATCGATAAGCATCGTCTAGTCCAAATCCAAAAGCAAGAGAGAGATGAAAGAGCTAGGCGACGTGCTGAAATTCTTAGGAGGTATTCCCCTAAGCCTAGCGGTGCTGAACCCTTACGAGGGAGTGGATCTAGTGGTCTTGGTGCCACAAGCAGTAAGTTAGGAGAAGGTGGAAGCTCTAGTGCTCCCCTTTCTTCCATAAGGCAGTCTACATCAAGTGTAGGAGGTGTAACCTCACCGTCCCCTATTCCTAGTGCAAATCCAATTTCCGTCATGGCGCAGCCCATTGCAATTCCTGCAGGAACGACGGATTTGCCGGCTCTAGGTTACCCGCTACCCATTTTTAATGGGCTAGTTGAGGAAGATGCGGAACTCCACATCAGGGAGTTTCAAAAGCTGATGTTTAACTGTCGCATTCAAGAAGAAGGACATTTAATGATGTTCTTCAACATGACTCTCAAAGGAAGAGCTACCATATGGTATCATGGTTTAGAAGCCGGAATCATATTGAATATTGATTCATTTTATGGAGCTTTTCGAAGGGAGTTTGCCCCTGAAAGGGGTGGGCAATATTGGTTGCGTGTACTTAACGTAACCTGCCAAGAACCACACGAGGATATTCGTGCTTATGCAAAGAAACTAAAAGAGGTTTTCCGTAAGTTGGACACCTCTATTCCTATCCCCGCAGCTGCCCAATTGCAGTATTTTCTGCATGGTTTGGACTTTAATATCGAGTTGCAGTTGAGTAATGTCCCTTTGGGGGATATAGATACTGCCATTACACGAGCACAAGAAGTGGAATCCCGACTACAAGCAGCCTATGCCTCTTGAGGCAATTCGAATATGGGTCTAGCATTGGGAAATAATATGGCGACGGACAATGGCAGTAGTAGCCAGGGGATAGCGATGGTTAATCCTAATGGGAGAGGAAATATGATGCAGAATGTGCCTTTATTACCAACTCCCCCTAGTATGTCGATGCCTACGGGCAGTCAAATGGCTCCAAATGTTGGAAGCTAGGCAGTTAATCCTAATACCATGCATGTGGTTCAACAACCAGTGCCTAATCAAATTGTTAGGCCGATAGAACAACAGGGTAATGATCAAGGCTACGAGTCGAGCGCTTCCAATGTTCTTGGCGAGGTTAAGGACATGATGAAGCATTATACCGACATGATTACGGAGCAATATCAACAAATAGCCGTTGATGTCAACTTTCTTAAAAAACAACAAAATTTGATAGGATACCTAGATGAGGGTGCACCTTCGAGGTTTAGCTGCAAATGGTGTGGTGGGCAACATTATCCACAAAATTGCCCAAATGTCAAGTGCCACATCTGTGGAAAATCCGGCCATTTAGCAGCCACTTGCTGGAGTAAGATTAGTTCCCTCCAGCGAGGTAGTCGGCAACCAGGGCTTGTTAATCATCGTGCGCAAGGAAATGATTCCCAGCGAGAAGATGGACCTAAGCAAATACTCCAACGACCAAAGACTATAGTGGAGGAGCTGCCTAGTGGTAGTGGGGTTAGTTTGATTGAGGCTCTACGCGTTAATGACGCTGAAACCTCTAATCTGCAAGTGGTCCTTACAAGAGGTCAAAAGGGTAGAGAGGCCGACAAGGATAAGCCTGTTGAGACGGAAACCCTAAACAAGGCGACAAAGGAACACAAGTTCTGGATCCTGCCATGGAAGGGGGACCTCTGAAGCCCGTGGAGAGTAAAGCCTATGTTAAGAAGGATAAGGAACCACCGAGGAAGAAGGTGAAAGTTAAAAAAGAAGCAATAAAGCCGGTTCAGCGACCTAAAGAGCGGATGGTTTGGCGTGAAAAGCGAACTCTACTGAACTATCATGAATTCGATTTGGCGAGCTCTCTTTGCGAAGTCAAGCCAGATGTGAACCTTTTACAGCTTATTAAGCTTTCCCCAGGAGTACGCAAGGAATTTAGAAAGATCCTACGTACCGGGTATATCGTAGAACCTTTGGGTATTGCGCGAGTTGGTGATGGGGCTGGTTCGAGCATGCTGAGAAGCATTGCCCAAGGGTTGCAACCTATGTCGATGGGATATTAGTAGATTATGCCATTGTCGACACGGGATCATCTGTTAACATTATGAGTTCTGAACTGATGGAAAGGTTGGGTCTTGCGATCCAGAAAGATACCTCCACAATTCTCAGAATGGCGGATGATAGTTTGAGACAGCCGGAAGGCTGCATTACTAAGGTCCATGTCACTGTTGCAAATGTAGAATGCATGTTGGACTTTTAGGGTGATTCGTTTTGCAGGGCGTCCAAGTTACCAAGTATTACTTGGACGACCTTGGATTTTGCAAGCGGACTGCCAAGTGGATATACCCACCGGTCGGCTGATATTCGGCAGAGGTGCTCAGCGTGTGGTGATTGATGCCTATCCTGAGTCCCCGTAGAGTGAGAGAGCTCATCTATCTTCTACAGAATTGGAGACATTAGAGGATTTATATGCCAGTGAGACATCATCGAGTGATGAGTCCAAAGAGGGATCCACCACGAAAGACATCTATCAGATCACTTTGAACGAGCTGATAGAGGCCCAAGATCGTATAAGAGATGCAGATGTTATCGAGCTAGACCTTGGCATGCCAAATGATTCGTGGCCAATTAAATTAGGTTCTATGCTCAGCTCAACAGAAAGGGAGGACTATGTGTCCTTGATTCAAGAATTCCGCGACATCTTTGCTTGGAGTTATGATGAGCTGAGAGGCATTCCTCCCAGCCTGGCTATTCATACTATTCCTGTAAAAGAAGGCAATCGTCCTGTGCATCAAAAAGTAAGGCGTATGCCTTTTGAATTGAGGGATGGGCTGTTTGAGGAGTTACAGAAGCTGAGAAAAGCTGGTTTAATCTTCCCTGTTCAACACACAGAATGGTGTTCACCAGTTGTGATAAAAAAGAAGAAAAATAATCAAATCCGATCATGTGTAGATTTTAGAGAGCTGAATAAGCAGACGGTTAAGGATTACTACCCGTTGCCATTCATTGACCAGATTTTGGATCAATTAGCGGGTAAGGAGATATATTCGTTTATGGATTGCTTTGCAAGATACAACCAGATGGCAATTGCAGAAGAGGACAAGTTGAAAACAACTTTTATTACTGTCTTTGGTACTTTTGCGTACCATGTGATGGCCTTTGGTTTATGCAATGCGCCTGGTTCATGGCAACGAACAGCAGATAAGACATTTGGTGACATATCCCCTGAAGAGTTGAAGGTGTTTATTGATGACTTAGGGGCCGCCACCGTGAGAGAAAGGCAGTTGATCATTTTAAGAAAATGCTTTGAGCGCTGCAGACAATTTTGTATCGCTCTAAACCCACGGAAGTGTGTTTTTGGTGTACCTTATGGGCTCTTGCTAGGCCACGTGGTCAGTTCGGTAGGAATTGCGACAAATCCCGAGAAGGTCAAAGTCATAGTTGCCATGGGTCCACCACGCACTCCGAAAGAAGTTCATAGCTTTCTATCTTCGGTTGGTTATTATCGTAGATTCATAAACGCCTTGGCAGAAAGAACGTTGCCGCTTACGAATCTATTGTCCTTTAGTTGTTTGTTTGTATGGGGTGACCCTTGTAAGGTAGCTTTCAAGGATGTGAAGCAGGAGCTAGTAAAAGCTCACGTTTTAAAATCACCTAAAAGAGGTGAGGTGTTCTATATATTTTCAGCACAGCCACCATGCATAGTATCATCTGCTGTTTAGCCCAAATTTGGGAGGAAAAGTGGTATCATCCGATAGCCTTTGCTAGTCGAAAATTGGGCATTTCAAAGATCAATTATACCTACATGGAGAAGTTGTGTCTTGCGATGGTCTTTGGGACCAAGAAATTCAGGCACTATATCCTCTATGAGAAAGTTGTGCTTTATACGAAGGCGGAGGGGCTTCGATTATTGATGAATAAGCTGCAGCCGCCACCTGATCGTCTAGCGAAGTGGTTAATCACTTTGCAGGAGTTTGATTATGAGATCAGGAGTAAGCCACCAAGGTTACAGGGTATTGTGGAATGTCTTGTGGACTTTGGGGAGCCGAAAGAATCTGTGGTTGAAGGTAGTGACATGGAGTCGTTATAGATACGGCGTCTATTCCCTCCTGGTATGCTGCAATAACGCATCATTTATCGACAGGAGAGGCTGGATCCGAACTATCTAAAGCTAAGAGAAGGAAAATTAAGTAGCAAGCATTAAAGTTTGCCTTGATCGCAGGTACACTATATCGGCAAGGGGTTGATGACATCTATCGCCTATGTGTGATGCTTGACGGGGTGCCATTCATTTTGGAAGAGTGCCATGATTTCGCTTGCGGAGGTCATTTTGCTGGATGGCTTACAGCACAAAAGGCTTTAAGATAAGGTTACTGGTGGCCTGCCATCTTCCAGGATGCATTCGCGTATGTTAAGAGATGCGATATTTGTCAACGACATGATAGTCGAGAGAATAGGAAAAGACCACTCACCGCTATTATGGCGATACTTCCATTTGAGAAGTGGGGAATAGACTTTGTGGGTCCTATTACTCCGTCGTCAACTGCGCAAAAGAGGTATATTATTGTAGCAACTGACTACTTCACAAAGTGGTTAGAAGCACGTGCAACAAGGAAAGATGATGCTAAAGAAACTGCTAGTTTCCTTTTAGAGCAGATAATATGCCGTCTTGGTCCCCCGGAAGAATCAGTGTCGGACCGTGGAACCCATTTCCTGAATAAGGTGATCAAAAGCTTGACTAAAGCTTGGCAAATCAAGCATAATAAAACGACTCCTTATAATCCGCAGGCAAATGGGCAGGTTGAAAGTACCAATAAGCAGCTTGTGGGTATCCTATCGAAAGTCGTATCTGAAAAGAAACGAGACTGGGACAAGAAGCTGTATGTGGCGGTATGGGCATATAATACCACGTTCAAGCGAGCCACTGGCCACACACCGTTCAAACTAGTTTATGGTGAAGAGTGCGTTTTACACTTAGAAATTGAGTTGCCAACCATTAGATTCGCAATAAACCATTCTTTGGGTAATGAGGACGCCCTAGTAGAGCGATTTACGACCTTAGCACACCTAGATGAAATTAAGTTGCAAAGCCTGTTACATCAAGAGATGGCTAAACGTCGCATGAAACAGTTGCATGACCTAGAAGCGAAGAAGTATACCTTTAAGAAAGGACAACTGGTTTTATATTATGATGCGCGTAGGGAGCTTTTCCCAGGCAAATTGGAGCCTAAATGGGATGGGCCCTACAAGATTGTCAAGTTAGGGAAGAATAGGTCTACTGCCCTATTGGCTGATTTACAGGGAGTAGGGTTTAAGAATAAGGTTAATCTTAATAAGATTAAACCTTATTACTTATAAGTATGCTAATACAAAGAAAATGCATTGTAGGTCCATGCTAGGAATGATCTGAGACCTGCGAAAGAGCTTAAAGCTGGTGGATGGGTCGGTTAATCCCTTACTTGGAGCACCCATATCTGGAGCAAAGATACCATTAGGGGAAACTCATCTGGTGGGGCAAAGGGTGTAAAGTGATTGAGCAAAAAGACAGAACCTTTGTGTGGGAGATTAAAGTCTTCTGCCATCACTACTTACGACTGTTGACGAGTATCCCAATTGAGTTCAATGAAGAAGGTGGGATGGAGCCATCAGTTCATCCTCTTAATATGTTAAACTTTGATTACCATAATTACGAATAGAGGAGTTTGTGATGGCCGGCTGTGTAAACCCATTATGGACGTATACATTATATTTTGACGGAGCGTCCAGGGGCCCTAATAAAAAAGGGAGTGTTGGAGTAGTAATCCGAGATCCCCAACATAGAGTTGCAATGAAGTTAGCTGCTTATCTCGGGGTAGGATTCACTAACAACATGGCAGAGTATAAAGCCTTGATTATGGGAGTGTATATTGCCAAACAAGGTGGTATTCATCAATTGTTAGTAAAAGGGGATTCCCAGTTGATCCTGAATCAGCTAGATGGGACATACACAGTGCGGAATCCCATTCTCTGTATGTATCATCGGACTGCGATGACCCTACTTGAGGAGTTTGAGAAAGTGTCTTTTCAGCTGATTCCACGTTACTGGAATCAGTTTGCGGATTCATTGGCAAATCTTGCTTATGAAGAAGACCTCTTCTTTAATTGTGGTCCTAGTTTGGATATTGTTATCAATGATGAAATAGGACCCGGTCGCTTGTGGGGTATGTTATCAGAACATGCAATATATGGCAGACGATGGTTGATATGGGTGATGCAAAGAGTAGCTGAGACCAATCTATCGTTATTATCTTGGACCCATAGGTTAATTAGACAACATGTTATGCGTACGCCTCTTGCTATATATGCAGGAGGGATGGGTCATAACCTTATGCATTTAGTTTAGGGCTATGAGCCTGTTTTTCCTCCTTGGGAGGGAGCCTATTATTGTATATGTGTGCTATTCCAGGGAAGGATGTGTAGGTGCTATTTTGTTTGATCTCGTTAGGCCAAGAGGGCCAGTTTGCGAGGTCTTAGTGTTCTATCTCGTTAGGCCAAGCGGGCCGATTAAGTTTTGTAGTGAAGTGCTTTATTTCATTAGGCCAAGAGGGCTAGTTGTCTGTTTAGTGCAGGTGCGGTTAATGGTTTCTTGTTTGAGTTTTGTGCTAGACAGGTTTGAAGAAGAGCTTGGAAGGAGGCTTTTGTTGCGTGGAAGCTTCTCGTGGCCCTATCCAGGTGATATCTTTCCTTTATGAGTACTGTGGTTTTTATGCTCTATGTGTTTGTGTACTTGTAAAGGGGTTTTTCGTTTCTTGTTGGGGACCGGCGTCCAAGGCATGAAGTCCTAGGTTTTGGTTCAGTATGTTTGAGGGAGGTCTGAGTAGTTGTTGCCTCCTATAAAGACATTGTCGAGCATTGAAAGACCTATTTTAGTAGGGAGTCCTAGTGACCCTGTTCTGCTAGCCTGCTAGGCAGCCATTCTAGGAGCTCTTGTTAGTTGTGAGGCCGTTAGAGAAGCCTGCAGAAGAAAAAGGATAATGATAAGAAAAAGGAAAACCCTGAATATCCCAAAAGACAACAAATAAATATATACAAAGGTGTGTAAAAAGGGGTTCTAACCCCTATAAAAATCGAAAAGGAAAGAAAGAAGAATTTATAAGCAGTTGATCATCGCCTTGCGAAGGCCTGGTAGGTTCCTGGGGACGAGTCAGACCCGGGGCCGATACCTTGTCTTCCTAGGGGTGGCTTCTTGCTAGAAAAGAAGAAAGTAAGGAAGGTTGGAGTAAAAATAAAAATGAGCGTTAGAAAAGGATTAAGTGTCGCCTTGTGAGGGCTTGGTAGGTTCTTGGGTACCGAGACAGGTCCTGAGGCCGATGCCCTCTTCTCCTTGGGTCACTACGCTCATCTCCCTCCTTTTTACATGCCCGAGTATGGAAAAATAAAAACACCAAAGAAGAAGAAATGTGTTAAAAGAAAATACTTCTTGATCAGGCTATAGAAGTCCTCACCTAGTAGGAGCTCCTGGTTGTGTTGTCCTTAGTTAGGTAGGTAGTTCAGACCACCACTTAGGGCAACCTCTTTGATAGTTCTTTTTAGTTTGGCCGTGTTAGAGCGGTTGGTTAGTGACTAGCTTCGGACCTTCTATCAGATTATGTTAGGCCTATTCCTTGTGGATGTCATGCCTTGGTTTTGTCAGGGGGTAGGGTGAGCATTGTGCTGTATTTAATATGTATCTATTTTGTATCAGCTTGATGCTTCCTTTGGTTGTTTATAAGTAGATCTATTGTGGGATTCGACGGGCCGAGTCGCCCTATCCCGTGGTCGCCAATGAGAGCAGAATTTTGGTGCTGAGAAGTGCTTAAAAATAGCGAAAAATTACGAATATCAAGGCAAAAATATTCAACGTCGAAGGCGGCGGCTCGATCTAGGACGATTTTAAGCATCAAAGTGCTTTAAAGGTGCCCGAGCGACACTTCTTGATTTTTCATAATTTTTCAGACTGTCGTGCGGGTTGACAAGAGTTATGGCCAATGCGGGATGCCGAGCCGGACGCCCAAGATTTTTCAGAGCTCAATTCGGAGTCCGGACAGGGAAGGAGCCAAGAAATGGTCAAGATGCGAAGAGATGGACATTAGAGTGGTCAAATGGGTGATGCCTTTTGGGAGCCCAACATTTTATACCACTTAGCAAGAGAGGCATGAAAAAAAACGTGATCAAGAAGGAGGAGGGCGTGAGCAGGACGGCGCCGAAAAATGTGCCCTCTTGTTGATCATGCCATCTCCTACCTGTGAGCAACCCCCCCAATTGATCATGGGGCTTCAATCCCCCTGGATGCCAATCATTTCGCCGTGCTTCGCTCCTCCAATGGCGGTCTCTATGAAGATCTCTGATTTCATTCTTTTTCTCTCCTCCCTCTCTCTCCTCTAAAGGCAGATTCATGTGGTGAAGAAGAAGAAGAAGAATGGATGACGGATGCTTGTCCAATGAAGACCGGATTGCTCCGTGGTTCAAGAGGAAGGAAGATTGCTAATTGTGGATTGTCATGAGCATTAATGGTGGCTGGAAATCAGGCCTGAGATATGACAAATAAAAACCCGCAACCCGCAAAGAACGGTAATCTCATTTTTACAAAGGAAATTGATGTTTTATGCAATTTGCTTCATGAATACTTGTTCCCATGGGATGATTATGCATTATAATGTTGTTTGCAATATATTCCAACTACTTATGCTCAGAAAATCAGAAAATCATAAGTGTTGTGGATGAAATTAATAGTGTAAAACCCGTAAAACACACGAAATATGGAAAAATTGGGTGTTTTTGATATATCAATGGAAAATATAATAAGATACACCAATTAAATTTGTGTTTTTTCTGCAAATGAACCTAAGGGCCATAGCCCACAACTCATTTTGAATTTTCAGTCATTTAGTATTACAAAAAATACAAGAAAAATAGAAAAAATAAGAAAAAATAGGAAAAAATTAATTTTGAGTGCCAAAAATTAAGGAAAAATAAGAACCATGTTTGTGGATGTATGGGGGGTCTGAAGTATGAGGTTTAGCCTTAGTTCAGCCCTACCTTTATGTTTTAGTGAGTTTTTATTGCTTTTCATACAATAAAAATGTGGAAAATGAACCCTAAACCTATGCACCATGCACAACCTAAACGGGTGAGGGGGTAGAGTGTATGAAAGGTGTCTAAATGCTGAATGAAATGATGAAAAGCTTGCTAGTTTTATGCATACCATTTAGATCGATCGTTAATTTAAATTAAGAACCTAGTAGCACGAGGGTTTCTCGGTGCTAGGTTCATGCAACGCCGCATACGAGCGATAGTCAAAATCATTGAAAGAAATGTTTTGCACTAAGCACAATGCTGATTCTTAATTGTTTGAGCACATCGGCATTCACAATTTGCATAAATCATAAAGAAATGATAAAAGGTATCAGATAATACCTCCTAGATGCATGGCAATTGCTTTCTAGAGGAACATGACCAACGTTGAGTGAGTAAGGTTGTCCAAGCTGTAGGCTAAGCATTGGGTCTAAAGGGAAAAGAAAGTGAGGAAAATGGTATATTCCTGGGCACGATCAATTGGTACCTTGAGTGAAAATATGTGCGATATAGTGTTATATATGTTTAGCAACACATCGAGGGGTCAATCCCCAAGGTGTAGGAGAGTCGCAGTGAGGTAGCGGCAATCAGCCGTGGGAGGACCTCCTATGTTTGTACTTTGTGCTATTTGGCAATGTGTTGGGACTCCCTCTAAGGAGTGTTAATTGGGTTAGAGTTGGACTACGAGACGTGATACAAACGCAAGATGTGTTGAGATATCGAGCTCCATTCGTGATATGCCAGGGTAACCGTTGTGTATTTATGTCACCGACTTGTCAGTTGTAGATGCGGTTGGTACACCGCCCATGAATAATAGCTAGATGACAGCTATCCTTATCTACTCTAGTTTGTGGCTCAGTTAGTATGCCACCTTAGTTAGTTGTCTTTGGTTTGAGACCCATATATAGGGTTCTTCTAGTTCTTTGTATGAGTCTTCTTTTTGGCTTACACAACTAAGAATAGGAAAACTGTTTTCAGCCTCCACCTTTGTGTGTATTCCCCCATTGTGCAAGCAAGAAAGCTACAAGTGAGACTCCTTCCTTCTCTCCCACAATCTTGACATGGTATTAGAGCCTTGTTCGTGGTAAGGGGCTCAAGAAAGCAAGCCAAGCTCGCGGTGTTCTGGTAAGAGGAGCAGTGTTGCTTTCATTTTCTGTTTTGGGAGCAGATCTCTGCAGGTAGCACAGCCGAAAATTGCAAGAGTGCATTGTCTCAGGTTGAGACACCCTTCGCAGTGAAGCAAGAGGGCAGTATATGCTGTGGGACAGGGCTTTTGCCCTTGGCGACCCTGTTTTTTTTATTTGAGGCCATTTCGGGGCCTGTTTTGGAGGCGGAAGTTTTCTGCACGCACTCAGGGAAAGGCCCAGTTTTATACTGTGCGATCACTGTTCTACAGGTCGGTGAAAAGTTACTGTAGAAATTGCATCGTATACTTGTGCGCAGAGACATTGGGAGTTACAGAATCATCCTTGTTGCCTGTTGATACAAAATCGTCACTAGGAAGTGACTGTGTGGTCAAATACCACTTTCGTCAGTTTTGCAGATTTGCCCTTGTGAGGCTGAAGCTGTGTTCTTTGCAGTGACAGAATTTTTTGCAGTGTTCTGTAATGGCGTCTGATTCTCTTTTACAGATTTTCACTGAAAAGCTTGACAATAACAACTTCCAAGCATGGAAGTTTAGAATGACGAATTTCCTTATGGGAAAAGGATACTGGGAATTTGTTGCAGGTTCCTGATATTCCCAATCAAGAGCAAATGTAGGCATCTAAAGCATGGCATGAGAGAGCCAGGAAAGTTATGTACTGGCTATCTATCAGCATTTCAGACTCTATGATTGTGCATATTCAAGATGCAAGTACGCCAAAGGAGGCATGGGATACTCTGTCAAAAATGTATAGCACAAATACACAAGCCAGGAAAATGCAGCTCAAGCAAGAGTTGCACAATGTGCAAATAGAAGGTATGAGCATCAATGACTACCACATGAAGGTGAAGAAGATCGCAGATGCACTTGCTTCCATTGGGTCACCAGTGGAAGATGATGATTTAGTCTCAGTGACCTTGAATGGTCTAGGAAAGGATTATGCACAGTTCCGAACATCCATTTCCGTCCGTGAAAGATTTCATGATTTTGAGGAGTTGATTGCTCTTCTAATTTCTGAGGAGCAGAGAAATGGTGGTGCATCTTCTTCAGGAGAAACTTCAAAAGAAGCTGTTTTCTACTCAAATGCTGGAAGAGGTAGAGGCAGAGGTAGAGGAGGCCGATTTGGAGGCCGTGGTACAAATCAGAATATGCAGCAAACTCAAGAAAACCAGTCCTATGGAGGAGGACGTGGTAACTCTAGAGGCAGGGGGAGCCAAAGAGGTCGTGGTGGATGGCAAAGAGGCCAAAATGCAAATAGTAATGTTGAATGCTACTACTGTGGTAAAATGGGTCATATGGCTAAAGACTGCTATAAAAAGCAGAATGACATCATGAATGGAAAACTGCAACAAGGAAATTATGCATCTTCTAGTAGACAGGGTGATGACAGAAATGAGCATTTGTTTATGGTGCAACACATGAACAATTCTGTGACAAGTGCAGAAGAAAGCAACGAAGTGTGGTATGTTGACTCAGGTGTATCAAACCACATGACAGGTCATGCAGAATGGATGGAGGATGCAAGGAAAATGGAAAAACCAGGATTTGTGGAGACTGGTGATGATACTGCACATCCTATTGTGCAGATTGGAAAAAATCCTTTGTCTATGCAAGATGGGAAAAAGAAATACCTGTCAGATGTATTTCATGTCCCGAATATCACCAAGAATCTGGTTTCTGTTGGTCAAATGGTTGAGCAGGGCTTGCAGGTCAGATTTAATCCTCATGGATGCTTTGTTGAGGATATGAAAAATAAAGGTCGCTTGATAGCAAAAGGAAATAAGAAGGGCAGAATGTCTACGTTGGATGCTGACATGCCTGAATTGAGTACATCAATGTTTGCATATGGGACCGGTGTAGTTGCAGATATTGATATCTAGCATAAACACATTGGTCATGTTAATGTACAGCAACTTAAATCAATGCAAGCCCAAAATATTGTTGCAGGATTGCCTAAATTCAAGGTTGCAGAAATGCATAAGATATGTGAAGCCTGTCAATTTGGAAAACAGGCAAGGAAACCATTTTCTAGACATGTTCAAGAGAGTAAGAAGTCATTGGAATTAATCCACTCTGATGTGTGGACTACTAAAGCTGCATCTCTTGGAGGCTGTTATTATTTTGTCACTTTTGATAACTATAGCAGAAAAGTTTGGGTGTATTTTATGAAAAAGAAAAGTGAAGTTTTTGGGCATTTTAAAACTCTTAAAGCTATGGTTGAAAAAGAAACAGGCCTGCAAATAAAATGCCTAAGGTCAGATGGAGGGGGAGAGTACCTCTCAAATGAGTCTGCAAGGTTCTTGCAGGAGCATGGCATAAAGTAGCAATATTCATATAGTCATACCCCACAACAAAATGGAATTGCAGAAAGGAAAAACATGCATATTGGAGAGGTATCTCGTGCCATGCTCAATGAAAAAGACTTGCCAGATTTTTACTAGGCTGAAGCAGTTGCTACAGCAGTCTACATAATGAACAGGACTCCCACTGAAGCAATACATGGGATGACTCCAGAGGAGAGGTATACTAGTAGGAAACCAGATATTTCTCATTTGAAGATTTTTGGTTGCATTGCCTATGTTCATGTGCCAGATGAGTTGAGATCCAAGTTGGATCCAAAAACTGAGAAGTGGATCTTTATTGGTTACTCTCTGCACAGCAGAAAGGGTATAGATGCTATAACCCTTCTACACGTAAGTTTACAGTGAGCAGAGATGTTGTTTTTTATGAGATGAGTAGCTGGTATAAACCAGTAAATGTGATTGATGATGTAGATGCACAAAATAGTAATGCTACATAGAATTCACAGCAGCAGTCACAAAATATTAGTGGACCTGGAGTGTCCTCTAGCAATGGTTCATATTCTTCGCCATGGACAGGCAGATTGAGATCAGGAGAATCTCCTCAAAACAATGCAGATAGTGGTATGCAAGTTTCACGAAAAGAAAAAGAGAAGGTAGATCAGCCTATGTTTGATGTCAATGCAGGTCACTCTTATGTGGATGGTGAATCCAGTGGCTCAGAACAGAGCATTGATGATGAGTTGGGTATTCCTTCTATTGTTACACCTGGAGTAAGAAAGACCAGGGATGTTTTGAGAGCACCTGGGAGTGAACCTACTTTGCGCAGGTCTGTCAGAGCTAGGTATCCTGTGGATAGGCTGAAATATGATGGATTTACAGCCATTCACTATGCATATATGGTCAAAGTGATACAGGAACCAGAACCCACTTCTTTTGAGCAAGCCATGGGAAAAGAAAAATGGGAGAAAGCCATGGATGAAGAAATGGATGCCTTGGAAGCAAATGCTACATGGGAATTGATACCTTTGCCTAAAGGTAAGAATGCAATTGGCTGTAAGTGGGTTTATAAGGTGAAGCACAATGCAGATGGTTCTGTGAATAGATACAAGGCAAGATTAGTAGTCAAGGGGTATGCACAAACATATGGCATTAATTATGAAGAAACATTCAGTCCGGTTGCAAGGATGGCAACCGTAAGAGCAGTCATTGCTATGGCTGCATCAAAGGGATGGTCTTTACATCAGACGGATGTAAAGAATGCCTTCTTGCATGGTGATTTGAAAGAAAAGGTCTATATGGAGCAGCCACCAGGTTATGTGCATGCTGTTCATCCTGAGTTTGTTTGCAGGTTGAAGAAAGCCTTGTATGGCTTGAAGCAAGCACCTAGAGCATGGCCTGACAAGATAGGACAGTATCTTGTCACTATTGGCTTTCGGATTTCCAAGGCAGATTTCTCACTTTATGTGAGAAAAACAAAGAAAGGTATTATGCTACTTGTCATTTATGTTGATGATTTGATTATGACAGGTGACAGTGATGAAGATATCCTTCATGTGAAAATGCTATTGAAGCAAAAGTTTGAGATGAAGGATTTGGAAGAGCTGCGTTATTTCTTGGGCATTGAGGTGATTAGATCACCAAGTGGGATACAGCTCTTGCAGAGGCAGTATGGATTGGACATGCTGTCCAAATATGGGATGACAGGCTGTAAGCCTATTTCAGTTCCTTTGGAGAAGAATGTGAAGCTGAGCGCAGATGCAGATGAGCTTCTGGAAGACCCTACTATGTACAGATGCATAGTAGGAAGTTTGATTTATATGACTATTACCAGGCCAGATTTGAGCTATGATGTTGGATTGGTAAGTCAGTTTATGCAAGCTCCAAGGAAATCGCATTTGGATGCAGCTAGACGCATACTCAAGTATGTGAAGTCCACATTGCAGTATGGACTATTTTATGAGACTGGGGTTCAGATACAGTTGCATGGATACACTGATGCTGATTGGGCTGGTAGTATTTCTGATAGACGATCTACCAGTGGATATGTATTCTCTTTTGGGAGTGCTGCAGTCACTTGGAGTAGCAAGAAACAGCCTACAGTTGCCTTGTCGAGCACAAAGGCTGAGTACAGGGGCGCAGCAATGGCTGCATGTGAGGTAGCTTGGTTGCATAAGCTACTTTATGATATGCATCAGCCTACAGATGGGCCAGTTGTCATTTATTGTGACAACATGAGTAGTATACACTTGGCAAATAACCCAGTCTATCATGCTAGAACAAAGCACATTGAGGTGCATTATCACTATGTGTGGGAGAGGGTTTTACTAGGTCTTATTGATCTAGTTTATGTCAGCACAGAGGATCAGGTAGTTGACATATTTATGAAGGCATTGGGCGCAGAGAAGCTGCGCAAGTTCAGAGACCTGCTTGGTGTGTAGGAATTGGGATTGAGCTCGAGGGGGAGTGTTGAAATATCGAGCTCCATTCGTGATATGCCAGGGTGACCGTTGTGCATTTATGTCACTGACTTGTCAGTTGTAGATGCGGTTGGTACACTGCCCATGAATAATAGCTAGATGATAGCTATCCTTATCTACTCTAGTTCGTGGCTCAGTTAGTATGCCACCTTAGTTAGTTGTCTTTGGTTTGAGACCCATATATAGGGTTCTTCTATTTCTTTGTATGAGTCTTCTTTTTGGCTTACACAACTAAGAAGAGGAAAACTATTTTCAGCCTCCACCTTTGTGTGTATTCCCCCATTGTGCAAGCAAGAAAGCTACAAGTGAGACTCCTTCCTTCTCTCCCACAATCTTGACAAGATGTTTAGGAAGATGATGTATGTGTCATCCACGCTCCTAGCCGCGAGGCCGTGGGGTTGTTGAGCACATGATAGAGGTCCGGCTAGTGCATGAGCCAGTGCCGGCCCGCTTTAGGTCCCATCACTCTCCCTAACATCTAAGATCCTATCAGGCCGTAGCTCAAGGACTCCTTAGCTAGGCATTACAACTTGTTGGTCATCAAGTACATGGCTAGGATTAGGTACATACTTCTTCAATAGGCTGATATGGAATACATTATGAACCTTTAGGTTCTTGGGGATTTGTAGTCTATAAGCATTGGGTCCTAGGCACTTGAGAATCTTATATGGTCCACAATACCTTTGACTTAGCTTCCTGCAATCTCCTAAGGATAGAGAACTCTTATTTGGCCGTACGCGAATGAAGACCATGTCTCCTTCCTCGAAGATTCTATCTTGACACTTCAAATCCGTGTATGCCTTCTGTCTATCCTTGGCAGCTTGGATGTCGTGTTTTATTGACCTTATTTACTCATCCATCTCTTCCAGCATCTACCTTGAAGCTTCAACCCTCAAGTTTGGATCTGAGAAGTTTAGGGGACTTCGATAGTCATGCCCATACAATGCTTGAAAAGGGGTCATCTGAATGCTTTGTTGGTAAGAAGCATTGTAGGCAAACTCAACCAAGGGCAAGTATTGAATCCACCTTTTTGGTTCACAGCAGCAGTATGCCCTTAGCATATCCTCGATGACTTGATTGACTCGCTCTGTTTGGTCATCAGTTTGGGGATGGTAAGCTGTACTAAAACAGAGTTGAGTCCCAATGGCTTCAAAGATAGCTCTCCAGAAGTGTGATGTGAAGAGAGAATCATGATCACTAATGATTCTTCTGAGTAACCCATGTAGCTTGAATATCTCCTTGATAAACAACCTTGCAATGTCTGAGGCTTTATAGTTTATCTTAACTGGAATAAGGTGTGCAACCTTAGTAAGCATGTCAACCACAACCATGATGGAGTTGTATCCTCCCTGAACTTGGGGTAGGCCAACAACAAAGTCCATACTGCTGAATTCCCATTTCATTTGGGGAATATCAAGTGGTTGCAACTTCCCTAGCATTTTGACATGTTCGGCCTTGATATGTTGACAAGACAAACACTCAATGACATATTTGAGAACATCACCTTTAAGCCTCTCCCAATAGTAGCTCTTCCTAACTGCATCGAGAGTCTTGGCATATCCAGGATGTCCTGAGAAAGGGGAATCATGAGCTTCCCATAGTATCTTCTGCCTAAGTAACCGGCTTGCCAGTATGCATAATCTCGTTCGATAGTAGACAAGTCCACTACTGATAGAGAATTCATGATACTTAGCCTATAGCTTTTGGTCCTGGTCCTTGATAGGGATATCCCTTAGCATCTTTTGATAGGCTGGATCATGGCATGCTTCCTCTCTAGCTAGCTCAAGTATTGGGTTGTTTGGCATGGATACCTTTGTGGCTAGAGATCTAGCTGTTGATGGATTTTGCAAGATTAGAGAATTAAGGAATGCCTTGCGACTGAGTGCATCGGCAACTACATTCTCCTTCCCAGGTCGGTATTTGATTTCAAATTCATACTCCTCCAGCACTTCAATCCACCGACGTTGCCTCATGTTGAGCTCGTTCTGGGTAAAGATCCACTTGAGACTTTTATTATCTGTTACTAGAGTAAACTTGTTACCCAACAGGTAGTGTCTCCAAAGCTTTAGAGCATGGATGACAGCTAACAGTACTAGATCATGGATAGCATAATTCTTCTCATGGCTCTTTAGTTTCCTTGAAGAGTATGCTATAGGATGACCTTGCATGAGCACACATCCTAAGGCAAGCATGCTAGCATCAATTACTACTTTGAACTCCTTACTACCTCCCCCCCACATGGCCCCCTTGCATGGCATCCTCCCCCCACCTCCTCATGTTGCCCTTAATAGCCCATCCCCTTCCCTCAGCCACGCATCGACTGGGGAAGGTAAATTAAAAAAAATTGCAATAATTTTATCTCAACATTATCCTCTTAACCTCCTCCCAAGAGGGAGTTCACCTGCGATTATGTGGGTTTTGAACCTCGGTCCCGATTTGCCAATGCGGAGGTCATGATTCCTCACGTACGGTTTATAGATTGCACTGCCGGTAACTCCAATGCCGGAATTAACCTTTGCATGAGTTTCACACAGGGTGTGGAAAGTCGGACTAGCAATATTTTTCAAATTGGAATATTACACTGCTAGTCCATCATTAATATCCTAGTTACAGATAGCAATACATCTCTATTTTAACCAACTTTTAAGCATACATTATATTTAAAGCTTTTATTTCATTTACAAATCAATCTGTTTGGCTCATTGAGGATTTAAATTTCCATTGAAGTTGATCATTTTGACTCTAATAATGAGGTGAGAGATGGAGTCTATTCTCCCCATATGGGCTATGGAGACATAAGCAATATAAGAGTTACTTGCTTTAGCGTATGTTAGAGCTCAAAAAGAGCCTCAAGGGAGATCATAACTTAATAGGTTGGAGTATCAAATTGTGAATCTGAAAACATGTATGCAAATCCTATTACTTGCCAAAAACATAGTATTTTCATGCACTTGACTACTATTTGTATTTTTTAATATACAATTTTCAAATATCTAGTCCATATTTAAATTGTTATTGCCTTACTTAAGTTAGTTGAGCTTTCTTCCATTAAACATATACTATGTTTCAAGAACTCAAATGTGACTTTTAAAGTCTTAGCTCTAGCATAATGAAGTCCACCAAAATGAAATAAAGAAAGAGATGGCTAAGCAAAATAGAAAAATGAAACACTAAGAGAGCTTTGCCTATGTTTGGTGTTTTTTCTTTTCTTTTTGGACTTTGTAGCTATATCATGGCGTTGCTACCAAAAACACCTATATAGGAAGTAGTAGTGACTCTAAGCCCTACTTGATTTCCACTCTACGTGTGATTCCCTATGCCCCATTGTGAACCCTCATATGTGCAGCGTCACAAGGGTGTAGTCATGGGATGTGCCTATGCTATACCATTTCTTTCATTGAATAATACAAGAGTATACCTTGGTCTCACATATTGTGTTTCTGTGCCATGTTGAGTGAGTGATTGAGTGTAGATGCATCACACTTGGCATCAGAGCAACTCTTGCTCAGAGTGAAGAAGTGCTCATGAAAGCAAGAGAGGAGATCTAGAGCTCTGAAGGCGTGTCATGACACCCCACATCACATTGATCCCCAATGCGGTACCCCCTCAGCACGACAGCCTGAGCACGACAACCCCAACATAGCTTGGTGGCAATGCCAATTCTGAAGCTCCCAGACTTGAGCAAGGGGTTCAAAGTTGTTACAAATGCCAACTCACTTGCACTAGGCTGTATACTAATGCAAGAAGGTCATCTCGTGGCATATTTGTTGAGATGGCAAGCTCAACACGTGCGGACATTGATGATGGACCGCCTGGCTAGATGGGTCCACACGTCTACACTTAGCACGTTGGTGGTCATTATGATACTCACATGGCCACTAACTTATCACTTATTATATTTAGTTTGTTACACCTACCTACAACTGGCAAAGACATAGCGCCAGTCGATTAGTGTAGTCGGTTATGCACTGTTTGACTTAGTAGGCCACTTTCCTTTATGTTGTATCTTATCTATAATTTGTGTACATTGTATAGTGTGTGGAAGAAGAAGAAAAAATCAGCAAGAAAACGTTTTGGCCTCCATCTCTCTTCTTGTGTTCTTGAGTGAGCTTCCTCTTGTGTATACAGTGTGTGTTTGGCGCAGCAGCTCAAGCAAGTCCCCCCATCATGTGATTCTTGACATGGTATCAGAACCGTGCCACTAAGAGAGGCTGATTTTGAAGGCTGGAGTGAAGGAGAAGAAGCAAGGTTCGAGCAAGCAAGCAAACGGGTAAGAAGCTCTTCCATTCTTCCACTCTCTCTTTTGGACAGTGTCTATGGAGGCACCGGAAGCAGGGTCGAGCAAAAATCTCAGATTGCTATAAGATTTGGTGTGCAAGTTGACCACTATATATTCTACAAACAAGCCCTTTAGGGCTTGTCCGCAGTTATTTTGGGCATCTGAGGCCATTTCAGGCCTAGTTTTAGAGCCGTAAGGTTGCGGACAGCAGTTTCAGGATACACTGTGATTTCGGCTGTATTGACCAAGTGGGTACACAGGTTACAGATTGCGAATCTGTAATTTTTGAGGTGTTTACAAGAAGCAAACATAAGGTTTATCTGCAAACAGGTTGCAGATTCCATGTACTGTTGAGCAATCAGTGAAAAAGGTTGCTTGGTATATGAGTGTACACATGTTGTGGAAGATTGCAGAAGACTAGCTTGCCATGTTATATCCTTGTTTGTGATAATAGCAGAGAATAGTGGAAATCCCATTATTGAGAAGCTCGACAAGAACAGCTACCCTTCATGGAAGTTCCGTGTGACGAACTTCCTCATTGGAAAGGGCCTTTATGAGTTTGTCTCAGGTGAAGAAAAGGAGCCAGAGCTGGGTATCCCTCCGACAGCAGATGAGTTAAAAGCATGGAAAGAGTGGAATGCAAAAGAAAAAAAGGTGATGTACTAGCTATCTGTAGTAATTGATAATACTATGCTGGGACATATCAGGAATGCAGAAACTTCACATGCAGCTTGGACAATTTTTGAGAGCATATTTTCAGTAAATACAAAGGCACAAAAGATTCAACTCAAGCAAGAGTTGAATGCCTTGAAGAAAGAAAAAATGTCTGTCAATGAGTATGTGTTGAAGGTGAGGAGCATTGCAGATGCTTTAGCAGCGATTGATGCAATGCCGGATGATGATGATTTGGTTTCATCCACTCTGAGTGGCCTTAACAATGAGAAGGCATGAAAATCATTTGTTACTTCAGTATATGTATGGAAGCCATTTCCAGATTTTGATGAGCTCATCTCTCTCATGATTACTAAAGAGATCAATATGCAGGGTGATTTGTTTGAAAGAAATGGTGAACAGGTCCAAGCATTTTACTCGAGTTCAGAAAGGGGACGTGGTAGATCCTCTTCGAGAGGCCGTGGTATGGGACGTGCTGGCGATAACCGGCAAAACAAGTTCAATCAATAGTTTGGTGAAATGCAATTTTCCTAGAGGCAGAGGAAACTTTAGAGGCAGGGGGAGCTCTAGAGGAAGAGGTGGATGGCAGAATAGAGGTTCTGGAAATTCTGTTATTGTTTGCCATTATTGTGGCAAAACAAGCCATATTGCAACCCCTTCCTATGCAAAGAAGGATGATATTCGCAGTGGTAAATTGCACCAAGAAACTATGCATCATCTTCACGACAGAATGAAGACAAAGATGAGTGTCTGTTTGTTATGCAACATATGATGAATGTAGTTACAAGAAAGGGGACACATGATGATGTATGGTATGTCGATTTAGGTGCATCTAATCATATGACCAGTCATGTTGAATGGTTTGGAGAGATGCAAGACTTACAAAACCCAGGTTATGTGCAGACGGGTGATAATTCATGCCACCCAATTTCACACATTGGAAAGGCTCCCTTGTCCTTGTATGATGGCCAGACAAAGAGTCTGACAGATGTATTACATGTGCCATCAATTACAAAGAATCTAGTATCTGTTGGCCAAATGGTAGAGCAGGGGTTGCAGATCTGATTCAATGCAAAAGGTTATTTTGTAGAAGACTTTAATGATAAGTGCAGGTTGGTCGCAAAAGGAAGTAGAGTTGGCCGATGTTCACTTTACATGCTGAAATTCCTGCAATGGATGTTGTTATGTATGCTAAAGGAAAATGAGTAGTTGCAGATATTGAAATATGGCATAAACGTATTGGACATGCAAATGTACAAAGGCTGAAATTAATGCAGTCCAAAGGATTGGTTACAGGGTTGCCTTCTTTTAGAGTTACAGAATTGCATAAAGTCTGTGAAGGATGCCAGTTTGGTAAGTAGATGAGACAACCCTTCTCGCATGATAGAGAAGTGAGCAAAAACATACTTGATGTAGTACATATAGATGTCTGGGGGCCTACATAGAATGTATCTCTTGGTGGCAGCAAATACTGTGTCACATTTATTGATGACTGTTCAAGGAAGCTATGGGTATACTTCATGAAGGAAAAGAGTGATGTGTTTGAGCACTTCAAATCTTTTAAGGCATCTGTTGAAATAGAAACATGCTTAAGAGTGAAGTGCTTGAGATCAGACGGAGGGGGAGAGTACCTCTCTAATGAGTTCAGTGACTTCTTGAGGACTCATGGGACAAAGAGGCAATTTACTTGTAGGTATACCACCCCATAGCAAAATGGAGTTGCAAAAAGAAAAAATAGGCATATTGAGAAGTTGCATGGGTATTAATGGCTGAAAAAAAATATGCCAAAACGTTTTTGGTCTAAAGCTGTCCATATTACTGTCTATATTATGAACAGAACTCCCACAACTGCAGTTCATGGGATGACTCCCGAAGAATGCTTTACTGGCAAGAATCCCGATGTATCGCACTTGAAGGTATTTGGTTTTGTTGCATATGTTCATGTGCCAAATAAGCTACGGAAGAAGCTTGATCCAAAGGAAAAAAAATGTGTTTTTATTGGATACTCTTTAGAGTAGAAAGGGTATCGCTGTTATAACCCTATCACAGGTGAGTTCAGAGTGAGCAGGGATGTTATCTTGATGAGATGGGAAGTTGGTATACACCTGCTGGTGATGTTTTGGATGATGATAATAATCAGGAGAGCTATGTGCAGAAAGATAAACAAGAATTACAGAGTCTTAGTGGACCAGAAACATCATCTGGTACTACACCTACAGTGAGCCCTTGGTCTGGGAGACTAAGGAGTAGCCCCACATCTTCAGGTGGATCTATAAGTGTTGCAGAGAAGGACAAAGGAAAGAAGAAAGTGCTGGATGGTACTAATACATCTACCGGTCATTTGGGATTGGATGGAAATTCTAGTGGTTCGAAGAGTTTGGATGATGAGCTTGGCGTTCCTTCAATCAAGACGCCAGGTGTACAGAGAGCTCATAGTAATGTAAAGGCTCCATTGAGTAATCCAGTGGTACGCAAATCTAGTAGGATCAGATACCCTATTAAAAGATTTGGTTTTGAAGGTTATATAGCTCACCATTATGCTTATATGGTGAAACTAGTTGAGGATGTTGAGCCCACTTGTTTTGAGGATGCTGTTGGTCATGCTCATTGGGATGCAGCAATGGATGAGGAGATGGCTGCATTAGAAGCCAACAAGACTTGGGATTCGGTACCCTTGCCTAAGGGTAAGAAAGCTATTGGCTGTAAGTGGGTTTACAAAGTCAAGCATAATGCAGATGACTCCATTAGCAAGTATAAGGCTAGACTAGTTGCAAAAGGCTATGCTCAAACATATGGCATAGATTATAAAGAGACATTTAGTCCAGTTGCTAGGATGGCAACTGTTAGGTGTATGATTGCCTTGGCAGTAGCCAAAGATTGGAGTTTGCAGCAAATGGATGTTAAGAATGCCTTCTTGCATGGTGAATTGCAAGAAGAAGTGTATATGGAGCAACCAATAGCTTATGAGGACTTAGAGCATCCTACATATGTGTGCAGGTTAAAGAAGGCGCTCTACGGGCTCAAGCAAGCACCTAGAGCATGGTCTAACAAGATTGGAGAGTATCTTGTCAATATTGGATTTTTTATTTCTGATGTCGATCACTTACTTTATGTGAGAAAGGGAGATGTAGTTTGGTCATCATAGTCATCTATGTGGATGACTTGATTATTACAGATAACAGTGACAATGGGTTTGCTGAAGTTAAGGACTTCTTGAAGAAGAAGTTTGAGATGAAAGATTTGGGTGAGCTGAGATACTTTCTTGGTATTGAGGTGATCAAATGTGATGATGGTATATGGCTATCCCAAAGGCAGTGGATATGTTATCCAAGTATGGTATGACAACATGTAAGCCTCTTTCAGTACCACTGGAGCAGAATGTAAAGTTGAGTGCTGATGTTGGGGATGAGATAGAAGACCCTACTATGTTCAGGAGGATAGTAGAGAGTTTGATTTACATGACTATCACAAGGCTAGACTTGAGCTATGTTGTTGGCCTTGTTAGTCAGTTTATGCAAATGCCTAGAAAGCCTCATTTGGATGCAGCTAGACATATATTGAGGTATGTGAAGTCCACTTTACATTATGGACTTTTTTATGAGGCAGGTAAGGACATACAGCTCTTTGGATACATAGATGTAGATTGGGCTAGTAGCATGTCAGATAGAAGATCTACAAGTGGATTCATGTTTTCCCTTGATAGTGCGGCAATTACATAGAGCAGCAAAAAGCAACCTACAGTTGCTTTATCAAGTACGGAGGCTGAGTATAGAGATGCTGCTATGGCAACATGTGAGGTGGTATGGCTACAAAAGTTATTAGGTGATTTGGATGTGCAGGGAGATGGTCCAGTTTTCATTCATTGTGACAACATGAGCAACATACAGCTAGCTAGGAATCCAGTGTTCCATGCTAGGACAAAACACATTGAGGTGCACTGCCACTTTGTGAGAGAGAAGGTACTTGCAGGAGAGATTAACTTGGTATATGTCAGCACACAGGATCAAATAGCTGACATTTTCACAAAGGCATTGGGTGCAGAGAAGCTTCAAAAATTTCGAAGCTTACTTGGAGTTGCAAAGATAGAGTTGATCTTGAGGGGGAGTGTTGAGATGGCAAGCTCAACACATGCGGACATTGATGATGGACCGCCTGGCTAGATGGGTCCGCATGTCTACACTTAGCACGTTGGTGATCATTATGATACTCACATGGCCACTGACTTATTACTTATTATATTTAGTTTGTTACACCTACCTACAGCTGGCAAAGACATAGCGCCAGTCGATTAGTGTATTCGGTTATGCACTGTTTGACTTAGTAGGCCACTTTCCTTTATGTTGTATCTTATCTATACTTTGTGTACATTATATAGTGTGTGGAAGAAGAAGAAAAAATCAGCAAGAAAATGTTTTGTCCTCCATCTCTCTTCTTATGTTCTTGAGTGAGCTTCCTCTTGTGTATACAGTGTGTGTTTGGCGCAGCAGCTCAAGCAAGTCCCCCCACCACGCGTTTCTTGACAATATTACTGAAGGAAGTTAAAAACCCATGAGAAAAATCATACTACTCATGACTTGGAACTATTGGCTATCATTCATGCCCTCAAACTCTGGAGGCACTACTTGCTCGGCAACAAATTCTCATTGGTCATTGACCATAAGAGCCTCAAATGGATCTTCTCCTAGGCTCTGACCTCAACATGAGGCAACACCGCTGGATCGAGATGCTACAAGAGTATGACTTTGAAATCAGATATAGACCTGGCAAGGAAAATGTGATTGGGCCTTAAGTCATAAAGCGTTCCTCAACTCTCTCATTATGGAGGAACCTTCTATGGCCCGGTCACTAGCCACCATGGTGTCAATGCCAGGCAACCCTATCCTTGAATTGGCTAGGGAGGACTCTAAACATGATCCAGAATATCAAAAAATGATAAAGGAGATCCTAGAAAAGGGCCAAAGTCCCAAACTCAAAGTTAAATACCAAGAGTACTCTATCTATGAAGGCCTAGTCTACTTCAAGACAAGACTATGTATTCCTTCGAGCCAAAGACTTAAACAACGAATACTCTGGGAAGCACATGATTCCCCTTTCTTTGGTCATCTAGGATATGCCAAGACCCTCAACATGGTCAGAAAGAGCTATCATTGGGAAAGACTTAAGGGAGATGTACTCAAATATGTCAAGAATGTTTGTCTTGCCAACGCATCAAGGTAGAGCATGTCAAGATGCTTGGAAAGCTACAACCCCTCGACATCCCTCAAATGAAGTGGGAATTTATCAGCATGGACTTTGTTGTTAGGTTACCTCTAGTTCCAGGTGGGTACAACTCAATTATGGTTGTAGTAGATATGCTCACCAAGGTTGCACATCTCATCCCAGTAAAGAAAATTATAAGGCTTCATATATTGCTAGGCTGTTCATTAAGGAGATATTCAGACTCCATGGTCTACCATCCAAAAGGATCTGAGACTCCCTTTTCACATCTCATTTCTAAAGAGGGATATTTGAAGCTATTGGGACTCATCTCTATTTTAGTATGGCCTATCATCCTCTAACTACTAGGCAAACAGAAAGGGTCAATCAAGTGATTGAAGATATGATTAGAGCATATTGCTGTCACAAACCCAAGAAGTGGATCCAATATCTACCCATCTCAAATCCATTCCTCCTTCTTTATCTCTTGAATCCACTTGCAAAGGATGACCTCCAAGCAAAAGATCTCTCCAAACGTTGAAACTCCCACCACAACCAATGGAATCGTGAACCAAGGGACCGCAACTACGGGAAACGCATCTCTTATGAATCAGGTGCACCTCGTTGTATTAGGGAAAATAAATTGGGAGAAAAGAATGTTTATATTAATTATCGTAACTTAATTGAGCATTTTTCGAGATAATGAATGTACTAGGAAAATTTTATTCATCGCATTCATCTTAAGTGATCAATTAAAATTGCACTTAGAAGCTGTTAAATTGCACATAGTTTGCATGGAAATTTCATGCTAATATATATATGAAAAGTTTCAAGAATGCGCATCAAACTGCAATTAAGCCAGATAGATTCTATGCATCCACATCCATTTGCTTGGTTGAAATAAAAGGAAATCCTATTACATCTCACAAAACATAGATTGAACTTGTGATAGAATACGTAGGGTTCCTAGGAAGTTGAAAGAATTTCAAACCCTATGTAACGTGTCCCCCTATCCACTTGTAGGACACGTCTTAGCAGCCCATCGGGAAGAGTGTCTAGAAAGCGCCGCCCGGCACTCCCAAGGAATGTCACAGGGTTTGCGATCTAGGTCCTCCCAAGTCTACCACAAAGCGGAAGCATTCCGGCGTTCCCACTTAGGACCGACCTGAATCAGGGTTTTCCTAATGGTCAAGTTCCTAGAAGGTAACTAGCATCAAGCCCCAGATGAACTACTTATGCAGAAACATCAGGGTCAAAGTGGATTTATACCGCACTTGGTTCAAGGAGAATGGGAAACGAGAGGGATGCGAAGCTCGACCTCTCTGCCCGTAAGGCATAGTCCCATTCCGTTCCCCTAAAACAGCATAAATCGGGGCTCTAGCTCTCTAGATTCTAGATCATTGTTACCTCGTTGTCAATTCCTTTGGGAAAAGTTCTCGGCCAACTGAGACCACCCTTCCGTAGGACGGACCCAGGGTCACATCCTCCGCACTTTCCTCGGTTTTCTTTAGTTATCTAATTACCTACCACATTTAGTTTGACAAGTAAAAACAACTTCCTTAATTAACCAATTAATCACTAGTTTCTTCACGTAACTTAGGCACTGACATAGAAAAATGATGTGAAGCAAGTTCCTTTTCAACATTTGATCTTTATTTATCAGTCTTTGAAGTACATCATATAATCCGCCCGAAGGCAATTCCAACAATCCTCAAGGATCGCTATTCCAAGTTTCCACCCGTTGACTAGTATGCGGGCCTTGAGATCCCATCTTGAGTCACGTCTGCCTCTTGTGCAGGATCCGGAGGCAAGGGATTTACGGTCAGAGCCCCCCCTGGCACCCAAGCGTCCTTTTGCTCCAAGTAGCACCCACAGAGAGACCTCTCACAGCGGTTCGGTCCACGTACCCAGTGCGGCTAACAACCCCCTTGGATAGGGTTAGGCAGACAGTCGGGGGTAACTGATGCTGCCTCTCCCTCCAGGCTTTCAACCTGAAGCATTAATTATTTTCCAGCATTAGTTCCTTGAGCAAAGAAGAACAAACAGTGCTCCTAAGTGTACAAACACAAGCACTCCAATGGTTGTTTATACGACCAACTGCTAAGGTGTGAATCCTTCTCTCCGAATACATCCAGCATTCGATCGCGGATCAATCGTGACTTGGCAAGATCCCAAGGGTTTCGTAGGCTAAGTTGCTTGTTTACCCTTTATCCTTGGGTTAGGGCTTATACCCTGTTGACCCAAATTTTCAATACCTTAGGTTTCCTTATATCAAGGTCAATAAATCCTGGATAACCCCGTTGTCCTCACTTGATTGGTCAATTACTTGCTATGCAATTCATAATTACCTTAACTTGGCAAATCAGCCCCAAGGAAGGGTGATGTAGCAGAATGATTACTCATACTCTAGAAAATTAGACTTGTACTTCGAACTCGCCAACCTTGTTCTAAGGAATGGCAATACTATTTTGTGCTTTAGACACAAAACCATGTGACATTGCAACTTGTTGCATGAGATAGGTGTCACACTTAACTTGTGGGATTATTTCTCCCATCACACGGTATTCCTTGGTCAGGAATACCTTTGGTCAAGACGTAGGGTTTGGGAGTCCTCTTGACTCAATCCAACCCTATATTCATACGAAAGTCTAGTATTTGGTCAATTGATCCTTAGGGTGAAAACCCTAGATCATTCTTGCACGGCCGATCTGACAACCCTAACATTTTTGAGAATGTGGGTAGGATCTTTGGGATCGGAAATATTAGGTCGGCAACCTAAGTGCGATACTAGGCATAATTTTAACGTAACTTAACCCTACCTAGCACTTTGAGGTGATTGTTATTTGCAATCTAATTGTACCTTTATGATTTTCATGCGGATTACTTAGTTGCTCTAACCAACCCACGATTTAAGATGATCTTTCTATTAAGATGCAAATACATTCTTCTAAATTTGCAAGTACTTTCCCCTAAAAGATGTAAATAACTAGAAGATAGGTGAGATGCATCATTCCATGCAAGTATGCAACTTCAAACCATAGACCTTCTGTTTTTATGTGACTTAGAGATCATTATTTTCCTTGCCCTAAACTATAATGATTGACATTCAGAGCTAACTCATATCAACCCTACGTTGATGCAATGAAGTCAAAGCTTTAATATTTTTATTGAAGATGCATTCAAACTTTGATAAAAGGACTCCATGCATGAGTGAATACCATAAGTTCATCATTAAATTAATCCTTCCTTTAGCACTTAATCCGACTCAAAATGAACTACCATCGCATGCAATTTGCAAGGTACATAAATCCTTTCCATGTATTGCAACTATTCGGACATCATTTAATATCCGTCTATGATTACCTTAATCGCAAGACACAACCAAGAATTATTTACATAAATGTGTTACGAGTTATATGTCCTATCCTTTGTGAGGTGCAACAAGATGCCTTTGCACAATTCTGTCTTTTTACTTATGCATCATGCGTTCAGGATTGCAACTTGACCATGGAAGTGCAAGCAATTTCAAATGCACGACATGCAACTAAATCTTGAAAATCGGCGAGCAAATAAATTTCCCAATGTGTTTAAACTTGCCTACAAGATTTAAACATGCTTAATGCATTCTTTTCATGTGATACTATTTAACGGAACCTGGGCATTAGGACTCACGGCGTTGTCCACTCGCGTGCTCGGGGTGGAAGCTCCCACGTGTGCGCCTCGTGACTTTTTCTTAGGAGCCATCGATGACGTAGATCTCGACTCAGCAAACTCTTCTTGCCCGTTATCCGATTTCCGAACTCGCTACTGCCCATGAACTTACTTCCCTTCACAAGAATTGGCCTTACAAGACGTGGTTTTAAAAATCGGGGAAAGGCACGTATAAACAAGACTTATCGAAGCTTCCAATAGAATCTTCCAAGCCTCTGATTACAGCAAATGACGTGGAGAGAGAAAATGATGAGGGAGATGATGATGAGGAGGTGAAGATGACGACGACGATGTTGATGATGATGATGATGGTGAGGAAGGTGGAGGCAGCAGCAGCATGGCGACAGGCTCCCATGCGATGTGGAAGCGTGGCGATGATGGCGGGCAGCACGACCTCCTTCTCCCTCCTTTCCTCTCAAGCTTGAGAGAGGGGGGTCATATAGGTTGTGAAGGGGGGGATAGCCACACACGTGGCTAGTTGCATGCCTCCTCCCCCCCCATGCTCTCCTACTCCACACCCACTCCTCTCACACTCTCTCTCCCCTGCCATGCAACGGCTGAAGGGGAGGGGGGTTTATCCATTAAAAAATTTGCCAAAAATTTTATCTATTATCCCTTTCCCCCCCTTGAAGGGGTGTTCCCGCGTGGAACTATGACTTTTGAGCCTCTGCCTCTTATGTACAATGCAGGCTGGAGTTTGCTAGTGCACGCGGAGGGAACACTTAGCCTAAAATTTTATTGTTGTGGGAGATTACTTTAAGTTGCACGTGCACGGGATGTGCGGGGTCTAGGATCATTAATGTTTCATGCGGAAATATTACATTACGGAAATATTACATTCTCTCCCCCTTAGAGGAATCGAGATGTCCTCATCTCGAGAAGAATTGGGGGTATTGTTGGTTGAGAGTACTTTCATCCATCCAAGTGGCATCCTCTTCGGGATAATCTTTCCACTGGATGAGATATTCTCTCAAGGTCCTGGATCTCAAATGCCTCTCCCTTATATCTAAGATCCTGTCAGGCCGTAGCTCAAGGACTCCTTGGCTAGGCATTACAACTTGTTGATCATCAAGCACATGACTAGGGTTAGGTACATACTTCTTCAATATACTGATATGGAATACATTATGAACTTTTAGGTTTTCAAGGAGTTGAAGTCTGTAAGCATTAGGCCCTAGGCACTTGAGAATCTTGTAGGGTCCACAATACCTTGGACTTAGCTTTTTGCATTCACCCAAGGATAGGGAACTCTTCTTTGGACGTACACGAATGAAGACCATATCACCTTCAACGAAGGATCTGTCTTGACGTTTCAGGATCTGAATGCTTTGTTGATAATAAGAAGCATTGTAGGCAAACTCAACCAGTGGCAAATATTGAATCCATTTTTTGGGTTCGCGACAGCAGTGTGCCCTAAGAATATCTTCAATGACTTGGTTGACTTGTTCTGTTTGACCATCAGTTTGGGGATGATAAGCTGTACTGAAACAAAGTTGAGTCCCAATGGCCTCAAAGATAGCCCTTCAGAAGTGTGATGTGAAGAGAGAGTCACGATCACTAATGATTCTTCTAGGTAACCCATGCAGTTTGAATATTTCCTTGATGAATAGCCTTGCGATGTCTGAGGCTTTATAGTTTGTCTTAACAGGGATAAGATGTGCAAGCTTGGTGAGCATATCCACTACGACCATAATGGAGTTGTATCCTCCTTGAACTTGGGGCAGGCCAACAACAAAGTCCATACTAATGAACTCCCATTTTATTTGGGGAATGTCAAGTGGTAGCAATTTTCTGGGAATTTTGACATGTTCGGCCTTAATGCGTTGACAAGACAAACATTCAGTGACATATTTGATAACGTCATCTTTGAGCCTATCCCAATAATAGCTCTTCCTGACTACGTTAAGGGTCTTGGCATAGCCAGGGTGTCCTGAGAAAGGGGAGTCATAGGCTTCCCAAAGTATCTTCTGCTTGAGTGATTGGCTTTCCAGAATACATAATCTCATTCTATAATAGGCAAGTTCACTACACTGATAGAGAATTCTTGATACTTTGCATGTAGCTTCGGGTCTTGATCCTTGATGGGGATCTCCCTTAGCAATTTGTGATAGATTAGGTCATGACATGCCTCTTCTCTAGCTAGCTCAAGAATTGGGTTGTTTGGCATGGATACCTTTGTGGCTAGAGATCTTGCTGTTGATGGATCTTGCAAAATTAGAGAATTCAGAAATGCCTTGCAACTAAGTGCATTGGCAACTACATTCTCTTTTCCGGGCCGGTATTTGATTTCAAAGTCATATTCCTCTAGCACTTCAATCCATCAACGTTGCCTCATATTGAGCTCATTCTGGGTAAAAATCCATTTAAGACTTTTGTGGTCCATCACTAAGGTAAATTTGTTACCCAACAAGTAGTGTCTACAAAGTTTGAGAGCATGGATGATAGCTAACAGCTCCAGATCGTGGGTAGCATAGTTCCTTTCATATCTCTGGCATCAAAGATCTTGAAAAGGCTTGGGATGAGCTTGATAGGATCTTTGGAAATCAAGTCAAAAAATCTAAGGTCAATTTGTTAATGCAATCCTATAAGCTTGACATAAAAGATAGCACTTCAATGACTATGCATATTAACCAATTCAAAAGTCTAAAAACTCAACTTTCTACTCTGAATAAAACAATAGATGAAGATGAAGCCATTGGTGTACTTCTCACTAGTGTAAACCAGGATCCTTGTGAAAGTCTTGTCTCTACTCTCATCAGCAATGTACCTCATTTGTAGAAAGATATTGAGCACTCTCTTCTGGATGAAGAGAATAAATAGAAGAACAAGAATGCAAAAGATGGTGTCCCACCATCATCTAGGGAAAACCTCTTATACACTGAAGGAGCTGTTGAACCTAAAAGAAGAGGTCGAGGATTCAATATCAATGACAACAAGAATTGGATTATATGTCACTATTGTGGTAAGGTTGGCCATGTAGCCAGTGAATGTTTTCACAAGAAAAGAGCCCAACATGTGCAAGATGATCATCACTAGAATCAGTTCATGAATGAAAGAGAAGAAGAAGATGCTTCCTCTATTAACAACAACTCTAACAAATTGCTTTGAAGAAATTATATTTCCCATAGTGGATCTTATGTTTTCCCATAGTGGTTTTTTTTCCCCTTAGTGGATTTTCTTTGTAAAACAAAACCCTTGCCAAAGATGTAAAGTTTCAAGCTTTAACTTGACTAGGCTGCTCATCTCCTAGGCCATGTCATAATGTAGGGGGGGCAAAAGCTAGCAAGGGTAGGAACATATCATTTGAGGAGGGGTGTTGAGAAATGACAAAATGATGTATGCTCCAAGAAGAGATATCCTGAATCCCATATGCACAATGGAGAAAAAGGGAACCATCATGAGCCTGTAAAGTGATGTGCCTTCTTATCATTCAAGATGGAATAGTATTGTACCTTCTTGGAATCTAATTCACTTGAGTAACAGTTGGTTTCTCTAATCTATGACATCATGAACATTGTCTTTGTGTTACATCCAAGATAGCCATGTTCTGGATCCATGCATTTCAACAAATGATGCATCTACTAGTCATTTGGGATTTGATGGAGATTCTAGTGGTTTAGAGACTTTGGATGATGAGCTTGGTATTCCTTCAATTAGGACACAAGGTGTATAGAGAGCACATGGCAATGTAAAAGATCCACTAAGTGATCCAGTTGTTGAGATTTATACAATCACACTCCTATGATAACCTTTTTCATGGAGCAGTAGGGCAAGGTACATGCAATAGCCTAGGAGAAGCTCTCTTTATCCCATAGGCACAGTGAGAAAAGTGGTACCATCCTGCAACTATAAAAGATTATACTTGATAATCACTTGAATGAGAATACTGTTGTACATTGTAATTTTAGTCTTATCTCTCTCTAGTCAAGATTGTATGGAGCCCCAAGAAGAATACCAAGGAAAAGGGGTTTCTACTGCAAGAAAATCTATCTTGTAACATCAACAAGCTTTTGTTTTATTCTTTAGAGAACCACAATAAGGAAAAGAACAAATCTTCACATAGCATCATAATAGATATCTCCCAGAATTTAATAGAATCAACCATAATCTTCAAAATCTTCATAGAATCAATCAATAGAATAACACAAACGAATACACATTTTTGAATGGAAATAATCACATAGTATCCATCTTCATTGTTTTCATAGTTTTCTCTCTCAATCTCTCATAGATAGATACATTGTTTTGATAGACTTGACTATCTTAGACTCTCCATTTCTCTCTCAATCAATAGTACATTATCTCCTCACTACAATACTCAATAATGTCTCATAATAATCGTTCTTAGGTCGTGGATGCATCTCCCAAGAGGTATGGGAGGTATGAAAGGGCACCAGAGTCACTACAGTGTCTCTTCATAGCTCACTACTATCACTTCACTCTAGTCTTCTCTTGAGTCTTCAGCAGCTACTTCTTCCATTTGGTTTAGCTCTTTTGAACTTAGATTCATCATTTCCAAAAGTTAGAAAATTTCTCCAAAGTTACATATACATTCCACAAAACACTTACAGAAGATCTATAAAACAGAACAGAACAAAACAGAGGCTCTACAAAGGGTTAATAGAATATCAATTGAGGGTTACAGAAGGTCATCAGAGAACATCAGAACCTCATAACTCATACTAAAACCATCCCAAACTATCACAAACTATTCAATAAGCTTTCAAAAGATTTTAACCTTCATTAGTCATCCATCCATGCTTCATATATAAGAAAATCAAAACAAAACAGAAGGTATCAAAACCAATCAGAACCTCAACAGAACTTATCAAAACATCACATAGCCTCATATTTCTACTGAGAATCATCATGAGCTTCCAAAACATAATAAATATCATCCAAAACACTCTCAAACACATCCAAAATAACCAAAAATCACTCAAAATCCATCAAAAGTCAACCATTCATGCCTCAAAAAAACAAAAATCAACCAAAAAATCTAGTCATTTAAGCATTCAATATATCCGCATACTTAGAAAGGAAGTGTCCTCGTGACCTAATGAAAAAAAGAATATAAGTTCAGTAAAGATCTTAATTTGATCTTTGGTCTTCACCAACCATGACCCCAATATATCACCTGTATCTAAGAAAGAATATAACTAAAGGAAAGCACCGTCATTCAGTAACACATCTTATAAACAATAGAAAGTCATGACAAATTTGTAAAGGATATAAGAGGTTCTTCAGCGTTGCATTGTAGGTTTTCCATCCACCATCACCCTCAGTGTCAATAATCAAAAAGAGATCTCTCGAAAAAATCCATTATTCAACCACCATGAACTCATCACATAAAAATTAATATAGCACAAACACAAAACAACCATCTCAATGGCACATCCAAAAGAGAGATATATCATTAAAAAGCATAAAAGATACATCTAGGGATATCAATGAAGATAATCCCTCTTTAAAGCTTGATGATTACGAAAACGATCCATGGATAAGGATTCATCTACAAAATATTTTGGAGGATTCTAAAAGAATTGAAGGCATCACATCCTTTCTAGCAAGACAAGGTATCTGCTAGGGAGGGCATGAAAATATATGACATCCAGTTGTTGGGAATCAATGTTCATATTGACATTCATACAAATCTTGGGAATGGCCTTTTGATCATTATGGAAATGCCTATGCATATATGCTAGATACCAAGCTAAATGGGTTGTCAATCTCACCAAAGGATCTAGAGATTGTGAATATTGTTGGGAGAATTGGAAATAATTTTGAAACGCTTGACTAGCAATTATCTAGTCCCCTGGAATTAATGGCCAATTAATATGTGGTCCCATGTAAGAGAATCAGTTGAGCTCCATCCTCTTCTTCTGGGAATCTGCTGATCAAATCCTTCATACCCACTAACCAACTGAGGGGGTTGAGAAATAGAAGAGGTAGGAGATGGAAGAGGAATGAGAAAAAGAGGATGAAGAGATGGGTATGCAAAATCATAGAATGAGGAATAAGTTAAAGAAGGATTAGGTGAAAATTTAGGCGAATTAGTTAAGAAATGTGTTAATTGATAAGCAGGAAAAGTGGAAGGTATATGGATAGATGGGGAAGGACAAGGCAGAGAAGGGAAAAAGAATCGATCTTCAATGAAAGAACAAGTAAAGATTGGAATTTGAGGAGCACCCTAAGGTTGGAAAAGGAGAGGTAAGATGAATGCTAAGTTGGATTGATAAAGGGAAAAATAAGCATCATAGTGATAGGCCATTTTCTGATAATAAAATAAGCTAGGAACAGAGGGACCTAAAATAGATCGTTGATGGTAGGCATCAAAGATGTATGAATCAAATGGATGGTTCTTGGAAAGATAAGCTAAAGGATCCACCCTCAGTCGGTTAGTGTTCTGCACATAAGTAGAGGCTTTATTCGATCATTGGTTTAGGACAACAGAATCAATCATTGAATGCCATAAAGTGTCAATAGCAATGGAACATTTCATCTATCCTCAACTCCAAATGGTTGACATATAAGCCAGCTTGTAAGACCACATCCCCTACATACCAAGCCAGATCTACATCATCAAGAATTAACAAATCACCTTATAGATACATATAAGACAGCAGCATGGTATCCAAAGTCACAGAATCTTCAAAGATCATACAGGCAACTTTGGTCAGCAAATCAAAAGACCACGCTCCACTCCAACCATCCTCTGGAAGAGGTAGATCCATCATTGAGAGCTTAATATAGAAGGCCAACTTCTGCAGCTGATAGTGGACAAAAAGGAATGGTCGGGAGAAATATACTCTTGAAATTGCTCAAATATAGACTATAATAAATCCATCCGAGACTACAATTTTTCCACTTTAGCTTGAAAAAATGGACATAACGTGGCTTGTCTCTGGATAACTGCCAAGTTCGCAAGGGTCAAAGAATGAACAGGTTGCACAATGGGGCTCTGTGAAGAAGAACATGATTGGACCAGTTGCTCGTTAAGGTGCTGAATTTGGTTTTTGCTTTGGTCTAAGGTGGTTTTTGCTATCTTAAGCTCCTTTGTTTGGGCGGCTAGCAAAGCCTGAAGCTTGTGAGATTCCTTCAACAATCTATCTCGTTCCTTAGTTACATTAACCACTTGGGTTGTAATGTCTGCCAACTGAGTGTGCAAACTAGAAATTTCCATTTTCTGAGCATCAATGATCTTAGTCTGTTGCTCCATTTAGGTACAAAGATCAGAAAAGTGTTCATGAGCAGAAGCTAGCTCGGCATCTGCTTTTGTTGACTCTTCTTTGGTCTATTCGACTTCACCATAGCAAGAGGAATAGAGCTCCTGGATACATGCAGTCACTAAGAGCTTAATAGAATGCTGAACATATTGACATAGGAAGGGAATTACATCTCCAATTACCAAGCGTTGCACTAAAAGGATAGAAATCTCAAGAGTACCCTCAGGATGTGCTCTGAAGAGATTCGATGTTGTGACGAAAAATAGTAGGTGACTGCTAGATTGATCAGGAACGGAGACTGAAGGAGGAGCTGGGGCTGATTCAACCACTCATTTTAAGCATTTCCTCTGAACTACCACAGGAGGGATAGGATCAAGATCCTCAATGACAACATCAAAGTGTTCAGTAGGGAGAGAAGCATATGGTGGATCAACTATCAAGGTAGGAACTTCCTTCAAAGGGGCAGCATATGCCAAAAAGACAGAAAGGTAGGAACCAAATGTAACATTAGTTAATTTACCCCTAGTAGCTCTAACAAAGTGTTGATCCATTTTGGACAGAAGATAGGAACTCCAATAAATCGTTATGCCTTTTAACACTATTCTAGAAGTTGTAAACAACTTCTTTGAAAGGTAATTAGAGGGTGTCTTGGTAGGCATAAACCTGACCTGAAGGAACTGGCATAGCTGCTTCCACACAAGATTGGAGATCATGGAGACACTGATGCTAGTAGAAGTGGTAAGAACCTTCTTGGGATCCAACACATCCTGGGTCTGCTTCTGTAACAATTTAAGGATATCCTCGTTCGAGAAAAATTGTCTAGCAGTAGGGAAAGAGTCTCCCCGATAGGGTAACGACACAACCTTGCCCAAACTTTTAGGCTTCAATTGGACAACAGTTCCTCTGACAGGACCAGATCTCTTACTGTAAGAGGCTAGAAACTGATCACAAGTATCAGTATCCTCTGGAATGAGTGGTAATGAGAGTGTAATGAACTTGGCTAAGCCTGCTTTGCCAATAAGTTCGGACTCCAGCAATAAAGAATAATCGTAAGAGACCAATGGGACCTACTGAATTGGAGGAGGAGCTTGAGGCGCCATTCAGATAGATTATACACACACCACACATAGACAATCACAGTGAATGCCTACAAAACAACAGAATATCCATCAAAAAGAAATCAACTAGAAAAGGCACACATAGACATGATAAACCTACTGACCACCCCAAACAATCCACATCTTAGAAAAAATTCGGTATGACCTCTACACATATGCAACCGAAAGCTTCTTGCTATGCAACAGACATGCACCTGAGACCCCGTATCAGGCAGAAAAGAAAACTACAGACCACACCCTTAATCGTATCATATAATCAAACCATAATACCTCAATAACCCACTCAAGACATAACCAAAATTCTGTAAGCAATGACAGCTCGAAAGATTGCACGTACCCATCCCACGAAGCGCATTTATTGAAAAGGGAAAAAAGTGCAGTGAGGGGAATGATTCTAATGAAGGGTTTGTTTTAATAAATTATTAAAAATGGGTGAAACTTTATTAGGTTGTAAACCTTAATAAGAAAACTGTGGTTCCTTCTTAAAATATTAATTACAAATTATTATGAAAAAGTAGTGCTTTAAACGAATCTCGGACTTTGATACCCAAACTCAGGTCTCTAAATGCATATTTATTTATTAAAAATTAAGTGTGTGTTTAGCACTTTTTGTGTAGTGCGTGCACTTGTGATGGCGGGTTCATTTTTAATTAACTTAGATGTGTCTGTAGCGCATGAAGCGCGTGCTAAGTGAACGACTGGTTCATTTTAATTGTTTAGAAAAACGTGTGTTTGGCACGAGTGCGCGTGGAAAAATGAGTGATTTAAGTTCATTTAAACAATTAACCATCGTTAAGGGGTGACCAAAAATAGATAAAGCAGGAAATATAAATACATGGCAGGGGTGTGTATGCAAGAGACTAAGGTGGCACAAATGGGACCCAAGATGCAATGAGTCCAACAAAAAAGCAAAAGCCACTACTGGAAAAAAAAATGAAACACCTTATTTTTTAAAAAAAGAAATATGAAGGCGAGGTTAGTTGGGTCATATTTGGTTTAGTTAATTTGGATTAGTGCTTGGGTGTGGTTTTTTTTTGTGATTCATGTGTTTTTTTTCTCGTTGTTTGTGTTTTTTAAAAATAATGTTTGATTTATTATGGTTTATTTTTTTAAAAAATTTAATAACTAGCTTTCGGCAATCAACCCTGAGTGAGAATTGACCCATCAGGCTTCAACAATGGATTTTTATTTTTTAATATTTTTTAAGTCTATCTTTGGAATTTAAAATGAAATTTTGATCAATTTAGGTAAAAGTTTTAGCATTTTGGTCGAAAAATAATATGGTGATCATGTGTCAAGGCATTTTCAGCTTATAAATATTCCAAAAGTAGTCAAATGCATTGATGGAATTTTTTGTGCTTTTTTAAAATTTATTTCTAGGTTTTATGGATTTTTAGTGAATTTTTCTCAATTTTCAATGAATTTTGAAGGATTTTAAGGGTTGTTAATTTTGTGCAATTAATTCTCTGCATGGTAACCTGCAAAATAAACCAAAAAATTTCCCAATTTGGTAAGAAAAATTTTATCTAATTTTTTGTATTTTTAATTATTTTTAAAGAATTTTTTTTATTTTTTATTTTTAATGTGTTTTTAAGGGTTTTGTACAGTTTTCTAATGAAAAATGGTGTACCCAACTACATGTGAACAGCAGCTGCATCCACCCACGAACGAAGCGGACGCGCGTCCTCGCACGTGAACACCAGCGAAATAGCGCACGAACAATCTCACGAACACAAACACGTATCGGCACGTGAACAACCGCGTACAACTCCCGCAAGACACGTGAACGCCCACAAACAAAGGGGGCGAAGAGGGGTGGGGGTGAGAGGGTGGGAAGGGAAGCTTAATTGGAGGGGAATGAGGGTGGGGTTGAGTTAGATGGGGGGTTGGGTTAATGGGACGAGCGGGCAGGAGGGGGTGGGCAGGGATTAATGGGAGGGGGGTTAATTGGCAATTGGGGGGGGGGGGGGGGGGGGGGGGGGGGGGGGGGTGGATGAGGTAAAGGGTTGGGGGGGTAAGGTTAAATGGGAGGGAAATGGGGTAAGGTTAAAGGGTTGGGGGGTATTGGTGTCACAGGTGGCGGGTGACCAGGACCAAGGGCAACGGCGCCGACCTAGACCAGGGGTAGCGACAATGACCTAGACCAGGGGGCGGCGACCAGGCGGCTCCAGCGTGGGGTGGGCGGCGGTGACCAGGTGGGCAGGCGGAAAGAGGAGAAGGAGGTGGTGGAGGTGGAGACGGGAGAGAACGAAGAGGAGGAGGAGGAGGAGGAGGAGGAGGAGGAGGAGGAGGAGGAGGAGGAGGAGGAGGAGGAGGAGGAGGAGGAGGAGGAGGAGAGGAGGAGGAGAAGGAGGAGGAGGAGGAGGAGGAGGAGGAGAAGGAAGAAGAAAGGGAGTAGGGAGAGAGACAGAGAGAGGGGTGATGGAAGGAGACGAAAGAAGGAGAAAGAAAGAGAGAGGGAGAGGTCGGGGAGAGAGAAGAAGAAGAAGAGAGAGGAAAAGAAAGATAGAGAGGAGAAGAGGAGGGGGGAAACCATCGGGGGGAGGGGGCTTTTAAAAAAATTTAAATTAAAAAGAAAAGTAAAATAAATTTAAAGAAATAATTAGAAAAGAGGAGGAGGAGGAGGAGGAGGAGGAAGAAGAAGAAGAAGAAGAAGAAGAAGGAAGAAGAAAGGGAGTAGGGAGAGAGACAGAGAGAGGGGTGATGTAAGGAGAAAGAAAGAGAGAGGGAGAGGTCGGGGAGAGAGAAGAAGAAGAAGAAGAGAGAGGAAAAGAAAGATAGAGAGGAAAAGAGGAAGGGGGGAAACCATCAGGGGGAGGGGGGTTTTAAAAAAAATTAAATTAAAAAGAAAAGTAAAATGAATTTAAAGAAATAATTAGAAAAGTTAAACCGTGCATCGGAACACAATGCGGTAAAAAGAAAAACGGTGCTGGAAGTCGAGGGGAAGACAACAGAAAAGTGCAACGTGGTGGCCGAGAAAAATATAAGGTGTTCACATGGGAAAAGCGCAAAAAACAAGCTCAAAAACGTATACGAAAATTAATATCGGAAAATCCGTTCCCCAAAATGAAGCGCAAGAAAAAGGAAAAATGTGAAAAAGCCATGCTAGACAGGCTTATCACGTCAGAATACAGTTCTGACGAAGATAAGACCTGTGCACATGGAAAAAAACCAAAAAAGGACCCCCCCAAAATGGGACGCAAAAATTAATATAAAAAAGTCCGAGCACTGAAATGAAGGGCAGTAGAAAGGAAAAATGTCTAAGGGAAGGGGATTCACAGGGTGAGCATAATAAAACACATATCGAGGGGAATGAGGAGGGGTTTGCATACCAAAAAGGAAAAAATCGAACCCAAAAACGCATACGAGAATGAATATCAAAAAATCCATTGGCCATAACCAAGTGAGGGAAGAAGGAAAAATGTGCATAAAAATGTGCCCGACAATCCTATCACATCACAACACAGTGCCGATCAAGAGAAACCCCGTTCGCATGGAAAAAACCCAAAAATCATAATCCAAAACGGGGTTCATCAAATCTCAAGACACATATAAGCTGCATGACTGACACATCAAATCTCAAGGAGGATGGGGTTAGGAGGCGTTCACATGGAAAAAACAAAAAAATTGAGCTCGAAAACACCAATAAAAATTAATAACAAAAAATCCAGAGGATGAAATAGGGCAGAGGAAAAGGAGTATTGTGCAAGAAGGATGGCTGAACAAGATGATCTAGTTAGAATGGAATTCCGAGAGAATAGGGCAGGTGGAAAAATGTCAAAAACGTACGCGAAAAAGGCACGAAACCATGCAAAAATTAATAACAGACAAACCGTACAGCGGAATAATAGGTGGGTAAAAGAAAAAATGTCTAGGGGAAGGCATAGTTGGCATGTCAGATCACTATTCCGAAGTGATATAAGGACACGTTTGCATGAAAATACATCCAATTGTGAGAGAAAAGTGTCAAAAATGAATAACTCAAAAACAGGAAGCCGGAACAAGGGGATGTAAAAAGGAAAAATGTCTCATTTGAAGGGAGAAATAGGGCTATAAAGTTGGATTGGGAGTGTGGTGAACATAGGGGATGTTCATATAAAAAAGGAAAAAAATTGTACAATAAAAGAAACCACAAGGGAAATGGCCTCGACGACAGGGGATACGAGGGTAGCTGGGTGGAGAAGGGACCCCATCATGGCAGAAATAGTACATGGTAGACACCATGATTAGGTAATGACATATGCAGGGGGTATGCATATCAGATGCACAGGGATGCGTCCTCATACTTAAGATCGTACTGGGCAGGGTTGACTAATCAACAGGGACCTAGGACCTGACAACAAAGTGGACTTGGATGTCCCCACACTTAAGACATGATCGCCACTGGTAAACAGAAGGAGGTAGGGTTAGAAAAACTTGGCTCGTTTTGCAGCTAGTTGAGAGTAATTTTGTCAATGGCACGAGCTGGGTCACAGTCATCTGCAAGAGGTACCAGAGCTTGCTGCAACAGACGCGTCTAGCATGGCAAGGACCATGCAGCAGCACCTAGGGATGTTGCATTGCTGATGAAGGTGAGGGAAGTCGTCGATGGCGAAGGATAGAGCACGCAGGTCACAATCACTCATGTTGGAAATGAGAGAACAGTAGTCACTCCCCCAAGCACTCAGAGCCCTCGATGAATACTGATTGAAACCCATATCTCACATCTGGTATAGAAATTGACAAGGGGAATGGCGTAAGGGGTAAGTACACCAGTGTTCACAATTGCTGGTGCAGTCGTGAATCCCACCCATCTAGCATAGGTGCAAGGAGGAAGGCCGGGGAGCCTTGTAGTGCAGAGCACAGAATAGGGTGACATGTCCTGTGATGATGGCAGAGACCCGTTCCATGTGTGCATACGAAAACAGAAACGTACCTGACTCCAATTGTCGTAACGTCCCTCAACCTCACCTCTCAAAATTGATTGAGGAGAAATACCAGTCACACTCAGCCCACCCTCTATCTCACGCTCTGTTGAAAGATACAGAGGGCAACCCATTCCTAAAACCCATTGATGTAATCCTCACAATCACTTATGCAAAGGTTGTATGCCTTGTGCACATTTGATGGTGCAACTATGCATCCTGCCTGATGCCAACATACGGTGCAAGAAGGAAGGCCACGGAGCCTTATAATGCAATGCACAGGAACATATCATGCTTTGTGCATTGAGAGACCCAACCCATGCATGCAACACTCCATTCCCACATTGCACCTCTCATTGGAATTGAAGGGAAAGGACTGGTCACTCACCCCACCCTCTGTCTCATGCTCACTGATAGATACAGAGGGCAGACCATACTCACATCCCCATCTGGTTAGGATGAAAGCTCACATCACTCAGGGGGTTTTCGATGAAGATCGCTTCATCTGTTGATGAATAGGCATACCCAGGGAGGTAGCCAACAGATCAAAACTTGATGTTATCTGTGGAGCATATTGTCTTTGGAAAAGGTAGTCTATTGTAGGGAATCAATCCTTCGAATGAGATTGCTGATCCAGCACACCAAGGGAGGTGGCTCTAGAAAGTTGTGTTTGAAAAGATTCAGCTAGTGATTCAACTGTTCTGGACTACGGGGTGTTGCCACCTTTTCCACAACCAGCTTCCCATCCAAGGGTGTTTACCGTCTTGTCTTTGAACGAGGCCTGCTATGACAGGGAGTTGGTTCCCTTTCTCCCATAGTAATTTGTTTTTTCTTTTCTTTTTTCTTTTTTAATTTCTTTTAATAAAGAGAATGGTAGAAATACCATGTAGCAAGACCATCCTCATCACCACTGCTGGATCAGATGAGAGGAGAATAGAGTAAGGATGGGAGGTGTTTGGGAGGGATTAGCAGGAAACGAGACTATCACATGAGGAAGATCATAAGGGCTATCAGGAGCACAAAGAGAAGGATAGTGCGGTGCCCAAAAGGGAAAAGGGTTCGTCCTGTAGCATCCTTATAAGAGGTTCTGTATACCCAGAGGGCCTCTGTAAGTCGATCATACCAATCATGGCAATGTGCGACAATCGTCCTTGTCAGGATCTAGCAGAGGATGCGATTGGTGACTCCAACTTGGCCGTTGGCTCTAGGGGGTAATAAGGGGTGGACTTGCGATGGTGGATCTTATACAATTCTATCAACTCTTCCATGATCTTGTTAAGAAAATGAGTACCTCTATCACTTACCAGCTCGAGGGGACTGCCAAAATGGGTGAGGATGTTCTCATACATGAACAGGACTACGCTGTTTCCATCATCCCGCTTCACAATTTTAGCTTCACACCACTTTGTGACATAATCCATACATACCAGGATGTATCTGTTCTACTTCCATCTAGTGGGCAGATCAATGAGACCCACGAAATCAATCCCCCACTTCTCGAATAGCTTTAGGGGAAGGATAGGTTGTAGTGGCATGGCACTGGTCTTGCTGGGTTTCCCCATTCATGGACAAGCATTGCATCTCTTACAATAGTCATAGGCATCCTTGTGCAGGGTTGGCCACCAGTATCCTGCAAGCAGAGCCTTTCTAGCTGTCGCTTCTCTTGCAAAGTATCCACCACATGGTTCGTCATGGCATGCTTTCAATACTATGCTGACTTCGTCTCCTGCAACACATATTTGCAACACTTCATCTTTGCCCTTCTTGTACAATGCACCGCCTAGCAAGGTGCAGGGGACTGATTCCAACAAAAGCTTCTTCTTCTCACGGCTTGAGATGCCAGGAGCATGATACTGTTGAGTTGCCACAAGGTTGTCTATGTCTGCGTACCATGGAGTTACAGTTTCAACCAATAATAAGGGAGCATCAGGGAGGTCTAGATCATCATGTTCCTCTTTGGCAGTTTGAGGGATCTGTGATAGATGATTGGCCAGGACATGGGAACAACCAGGCTTAGTGACCACTTCAAAATCGAACTCCTGAAACAAGAGCAACCATCGCATCATTCGTCCTTTTACATCTGCTTTGTTCATAAGGAAGGGCAGGGCTTCATGGTCCTTGTAGAACTTGAAATGCGTTGACAGTAGATATTGTCGAAACTTCTCCAATGCAAACACCATTGCTAAGCACTCAAGCTTTGTCACTGTGTAGTTTTGTTCTCTGATGAGGCAATTTTTAGGGTATTGAAGGCTTCTTCGCAGTCATCAGTCCAAAGAAAATATGCATCTTTCCTTAGGAGCTTGTGTAGAGGGGCTGCCTTGGTTGCAAAATGTGCAATAAATCTTCTGTAGTAGCCCACATGGCCAAGAAATCATCTCAATTGCTTGAGGTTTGTTGGTGTTGTCAGTGTTGTAATCTTCTCAATATTTTCTAGGTCTGTTGGGATCCCTTGCACAGAGACAATATGACCCAAAAGAACTCCTAATGAAATGCCAAATACACATTTTTTAGGGTTGAGAGAAATCCCATACTCTCGGCATCTGTCAAAACATTGCTCTAGGTGTCCCCAATGCTCACAGACTAGGCTATAGACACAGAAGTCATCGAGATACACCTCAATGAAATCATGTAGATGGTTCTAGAAGGCAGCCATCATTACTCATTGGAAGGTAGCATGAGCATTACAAAGCCCAAATGGCATCACTTTGTAAGCATAGGTTTCCCATTCTGTGGTGGTGAAGGTTGTTTTGGATTGGAATATATCAGCTAATAGTCTCTTCCTGCAAGGGTTTTTTTACGTATGGGAGAATGCCCAACGGTTTGATTCTACTTTGGTCTGCCAGTCTGATAAGCCACTCTGTAGGTTGAATTCATTGCAAACCTAGATCCTTCATTGCCACATCCATCATTATGTTTACTGATGAGCCTCCATCAATCAATGCATCTGAAATAAAGTATCCTTCTATCCATACACTAATCTATGGGGTTCCAAGATCTAGGCAGGTGTTAGCCACATCCACTTCCTTCACAGGTTTTGAGGCTCTATTGGACTTTGTGGTCATTGGGAGAGCAATCCTTAGGCCGCGTCTTCTTGTCAAGATGCTTTTGAATCTTTTTCGACAATTGGGAGACAACATCAGTAACTGTCGAAATGTTATGTTTGGTTTAAAGGTGTCTAGGTCTTTGACCAAATCATACTCTTTGATAGGATCCATAGGATTTTCCAATCGACTGGGAAATGGGGCCACACACACTTTTATCTTCCCTTTTTCTTCAACGAGTGGCAACATATGCTCTTCTTCTTCATGAGGAGGTACTTCTGCATCCTCTATTTCTTGGACCTTTGGTCCTGTCTCTGCTTTTGACTCTATAGCTCTCTATGGCTCTGTAGTGTTCTATACTTCCTTATTCTGGATTGCATTGTTCTGTTTTTCCCGAGGGAGGTTGAACTTCATAGTCTTGGCAAAAGGAATGTTCTCTTTTGGAACTATGAGTTCTCCTTTCTTTGCTTGCGTTATTACGGCTACTTCCAATTCCACCAAATTCGAAGCAAGTTATTGGGTCTTCTATTGGGTATCAAAAGTAGATTTCATAGGGGCTGGACTTGGACAATCTTTTGCAATATGGCCTTCTCATTTTTTGCATCGACTGCATAAGGGCTTGTAATCCACAGATCTTCTAGGGTTTGAACAATTTGATGAGATATGACCCTTTTCTCCACATCTGTAACATTCCACCCCTGATCTCTGACCACTGCCAATAGACTGTCATCCTCTATAACTTTGAGAGGGAAACCTCCTTAGACCGAAATTAGGACCAAACTCCCTAGGCTTTGGTCCAATGTCCTGCATTGTCATTTTGGATTCTAGCAAATTGAATCTTGTGTCTTCATCTTTCTTTCTTCGTTCATGCATCTCTTTCAGAGAGCAGATATCCTCTGTATGGTTCTTCCTCAAATAGTATGAACAGAAGGCTCCAAGAATGGTTGGTTTTCGAGTACATTCAATGGTTAAATGTCCCGTTTGATGACACTTCTCGCACCATGTATTAGAATGCATCACATCTATCCCACCTCCCACAAGAGTGGATATATTAGCGATATTCACCTTCAGCATCTATAGCTATTCTATAATCACATCCATAAGCTCTTTCTTAATACTTGTGACTGAGTTGGATAAGTAGTCCTTCATATTTTCACCTCCTGATGTACTGTCAAGAATCGCGTGGTGTGGGACTTTGCTTGAGCTGCTATGCCAAACACACACTGTATACACAAGAGGAAGCTCACTCAAGAACACAAGAAGAGATACGGAGGCCAAAACGTTTTCTTGCTGATTTTTTCTTCTTCTTTTACATACTATAAAATATTCACAAAGTATAGATAAGATATAACATAAAGGAAAGTGGCCTTCTAAGTTAAACAGTGCATAACCGACTACATTAATCGATTGGTGTTATATCTTTGCCAGCTGTAGGTAGGTGTAACAAACTAAATATAATAAGTGATAAGTCAGTGGCCATGTGAGTATCATAATGACCACCAACGTGCTAAGTGTAGAAGTACGGACTTATCTAGCCAGGCGGTCCATCATCAATGTCCGCATGTGTTGAGCTTGCCATCTCAACATGTACTTGTAGTAGGGTTTTGGAAAGCTTTTGTGATTGATGCATATACAGGTTGGGTTGATCCCCAAAGGGTCCTCTGTTCTGGTTCTGATTCAGAGCCCCTATTGAGATTTGGAGTTGCTGATTCCAGTAGATAGGATTCCACTATTGTTGAGTCGCCATTGGAACCTCTAGTCTTTCTCCGGAGGACTGACTTAGGGTCATGAACTCCTCTCGCATCTTCTCTTCAAAACCTTCATGCCTGAATTTAGTGAGGAAGGCTAACTTCAAGTCATCCCATGTGCCAAAAGTTCCTACTGCTTGTCTCTCATACCATTGAAACGCCGTGCCCTTGAAAGTGGTGGGGAAGATTGCTAACCAATGCTCAGGGGTTCTAGCATTGTTAGCCACACATGCTACCATAAACTCTGCTATATGAATATCAGGGTCTTCGTTGTACTCTCCCTTAAAAATTGGAAATGGGACTACATTTGCTGGCCTATCATCAATATTTCTAGGACGAATATGACTAGGATGGGGACCTTGAGTTGCCATGGGGACTTCTATAAAGAGTGCTTTTAAGGTGTCCAATGAGGCTTATAATGCAAGCTTGTTCTCAATCTTGATTCTTGCCATCTCTCTCCTCACGTACCTCTGGACTCATTCTAGCGCTTGCCTCTTGATTGCGTCATTCATCAGGGGGTTGGCTCCAACCAGTTGGTCTGTACTCAGTAGAATAAAATCAGAGGGGGACTTCAATCTTTGGAGGATTCTCTAGCCAACATCTCTTCTACTTCCTTCTTTTCAACATCTCTGAATTCAGCTTCAAACCACTACAGAGGGGGAGATATTCCGTTCTAAAAGTATCAAAACTCATTCTTCTTAGTATTGTTGTTGTGCCATCATCATAATAATGCGAGATTCTGATGGTTTCAATAGTGTATGTTGTAAAGAACACTTTATCTACCAACTTCCAGTGGGTTGCTAATTGGACAAACAGAAGATTGTTAGAACACCAAGCATCCCACGTGTCCTGCTATTGAGCATCCCACAAGCAAATTTCAACTCTTTTCTTCCTTGTTTTTGTGAACCTCCAGTGACCACGACTCCTTAAGTTTCTTCACAATCTCCCACTTGATGATGTCAGAAAAATTCTCAATGAATGCAAAATCTTCCATGGATAGTCATTCTCTCTATTTCTGCTCTTTAGTTTGTTCTCAAACAATTTACCACCAAGATGCACGTCTCTATTGCTTCACCAGGAAGAGGAAATAGTCCACCACATAGAGCTTGCATCATGATGGTAATATATTTCCGCCATTGTGGGATTAACTTCTTATAGAGAAAGGCTTTGGCAATAAGAATCTCTAACTCTTTAGTGCAAGAAGGAACTTTGCAGGCATCCATTGAATTTTCCTCTTCTTGATAATGCAATTTCCTTCATTTTCAGCCTCTTCTGATACTTGTTGATGGCAAGTTCTCCCGGCTGCGCACCAAAAACATGGAGCCCCAAGAAGAACACCAAAAGGAAAAGGGGTTTCTACTACAAGAAAATGTATCTTGTAACATCAACAAGCTTTTGTTTTATTCTTTAGAGAACCACAACAAGGAAAAGAACAAATCTTCATGTAGCATCATAGTAGATATCTCCCACGGATTTAATAGAATCAACCATAATATTCAACATCTTCATAGAATCCATCAATAGATAATAAACACATAAGATTACACCATTTTTGAATGGAAATAATCACATAGTATCCATCTTCATTGTTTTCATAGTTTTCTCTCTCAATCTTTCATAGATTGAGACATTGTTTTTGATAGAATTGACTATCTTTGACTCTCTCTTTCTCTCTCAATTAATAGTACATCATCTCCTCACTAAAATACTCAATAATGGCTCATAGTAATCCTTCTTAGTTCTTGGATGCATCTCCCAAGAGGTATGGGAGGTATGAAAGGGACCCAGAGTCACCACAGTGTCTCTTCATAGCTCACTACTGTCACTTCACTCTAGTCTTCTCTTGAGTCTTTAGCAGCTACTTCTTCCATTTGTTTTAGCTCTTTTGAACTTAGATTCATCCTTTCCAAAAGTTAGAAAATTTTTCCAAAGTCACATATAAATTCCATAGAAAACTTACAGAAGATCTACAGAACACAGAGGCTTTACAGAAGGTTAACAGAAGATCAACATAGGGTTACAAAGGTCATCAAAGAACATCAGAACCTCATAACTCATACTAAAACCATCCCAAACTATCACAAACTATTCAATAAGCTTTCAAAATATTTCAACCTTCATCAATCATCAATCCATGCTTCATACAGAAGAAAATCAGAACAAAACAGAGGCTAAACAGAAGGTATCAGAACCAATCAAAACCTCAACAGAACCTATCAAAACATCACATACCCTCATATTTCTATTGAGAATCATCATGAGATTCCAAAACATAATAAATATCATCCAAAAAACTCTCAAACACTTTCAAAACAACCAAACATCACTCAAAATCCATCAAAAGTCAACCATTCAAGCCTCAAAAACAACAAAAATCAACCAAAAAATCTAGTCATTTCAACATTCAACATTTTATTTATGAGTCCAATCTAATCTATCTTGGAACCTAATTCACTTGAGTAATAGTTATTGTGTCTAGTCTCAGCCATTATGCTTCTTGTCATTGACTTCCATCCTCCATAGCTAAACCTTGTTCAAGGATCTATGTTTCTCAACACCAATGGTATGCATGTCTATTAGATGCCCTATTAAAAGATTTGGTTTTGAAGGTTATAAAGCTCACTATTATGCTTATATGGTGAAGGTGATTGAGGATGTTGAGCCCACTTGCTTTGAGAATGTTATTAGTCATACTCATTGGAATGCAACAATGAATGAGAAGATGGCTGCATTAAAAGCCAATAAGTCTTGGGATCTAATACCATTGCCTAAGGACAAGAAAGCTATTGGTTGTAAGTGGGTTTACAAAATCAAGTATAATATAGATGGTTTTGTTAGTAAGTATAAGGTTAGGTTGGTTGTAATTATACAGTATAGATTATGAAGAGACATTCAGCCTAGTTGCTAGAATGGTAATTGTTAGATATATGATTGCTTTGGGAGTAGCCAATGATTTGAGTTTACAACAAATGGATGTCAAGAATGCCTTTCTATATGGTGAATTGCAAGAAGAGGTTTATATGGATTACCCATCAGGTTATGAGGATTTAGAGTATCCCACATATGTGTGTGGGTTGAAGCAAGCACCTAGAGTATGGTCCAACAAGATCGGAGAGTATCTTGTGAGCATTGGCTTTTATCTCTTTGATGTGTTGATCACTCACTTTATGTAGGAAAGGGAGATATAGGCTTGGTCATCATAGTCATCAATATAGATGACTTGATTATTACAGGTGATACTGACGGTCAGATTGCTGAAGTTAGGGACTTTTTGAAGAAGAATTTTGAGATGAAGGATTTGGGTGAACTAAGATACTTTATTGGTATTGAAGCAATCAAATATGATGATGCTATATAGCTATCCCAAATGCAATATGGCTTCGGTATGTTGTGTGCAAGTATGGTATCACAACATTAAGCCTCTTTCAGTGTCATTGTAGCAAAATGTGAAGTTGAGTACTGATGTTGGGGATGAGATAGAAGACCCTACTATGTTCAGGAGGATAGCACAGTGTTTGATTTATGTAACTATTATAAGGCCAGAATGCTATTGGCCTTGTTAATCAATTTATGCAAATGCCTAGAAAGCCTCATTTGGATACAGTTAGATGCATATTGAGGTATGTGAAGTCCACTTTGTATTATGGATTTTTTAATGAGATAAGTAAGGATATACAATTATTTGGATACAGAGATGTAGATTGGGCTAGTAGCATGTCTAATAGAAGATCTACTAGTGGATTCATGTTTTTCCTTGGTAGTGAAGCAATTACATGGAGTAGCAAAAAGTAACCTATAGTGCTTTATGAAGTACAAAGGCTGAGTATAGAGGTGCTACTATGATAGTATGTGAGATGGTATGCCTACAAAAGTTATTGGGTGATTTGGATGTGCAAAGAGATGGTCTAGTATGATAGCATGAGCAGCATATAGTTAACTATGAACTTAATATTCCATGCTAGGACAAAACACATTGAGGTGCATTATGACTTTGTGAGACAGAAGGCACTTACGGGTGAGATTGACTTGGTATACATGAGCACAAAATATTAGATAGTTAAAATTTTCATAAAGGCATTGGGTGCAGCCACCCATCCTTCAGCTCTCTCTTTCATCTGTTTGAGGCTTTGGTTTTTCTCTCATGAAGAGGATGGGGTGGAAACCATCATCTCATGAGAGAAAAACATATCACAAACATATTTTCTTTGTCTTGGCCTTGGTATTCTGCCTGCTCCTTTAGGATGCTATGCTCATGAAGCGCTTTTTGGAGTTGATTATGCAACTCCCCATCTTCTTATTCATCTCTTTGCGTCTTTATGGCTTGTAGCTCTTGTCTCAACTCATCCCTCTACTGCTTCAACTCTTTGTTTTCCAACTCTAGGCATTTGTTTTCTTTGGAGTTAAGGGCACATAGTTGCTCTAAAGCCATGTAGCTTTCCCTTTCTTCCTTGTATAGGTCCCGTAAAATCTCATCATCTTGTCTTGTCTTCAAGGTCCGTTTCAGTGGTGCCGTCACTTCCACGCTTATGAGTATTGTCATTTACCTTATCTTTTCTAGTCAAAAGGCTAAAAAAGTGTCCTTTTCTATTTCTAGCTCAACAAGCATGACTTTTCTCTCTTCATTCATTCTCTCACACTGACTCTGGAGGAGCTCTTTCACTAGCTCATCATACTCCTCTATGTTGCACGTTTTCGATGGTAACAAAGTGGTTGATACCTCAAGGTGTGGCACCTTAGGACCTTGGGGGGATTATGCATTGGTGCTGGTCTCTTGGTTCCTACCATTGGGGCCCCTTCCAATGTTGTTGGTGCCAACTCATGCACTTTGCTCAGTAGGTATTGCACCAATGCCATCACATTACTTTCATTGACCACCACTTCTGTGGCTCCTTTGTGTTGGGGTGATTATGATAGCCATGACTGATGGTATTGCATACATGGGGACCTTTCCCTTAACCTCTACCATTAGTCTCTATTCAGCCTCCTTTGCAACAAAACTTATGCTAGGCACATCTTCATGTCTTAGGCTCATTATGACTAGTTCTTGGGATTGAGAGGTTTGCTCTACTAATCTTCTAATGGCAATGGCCACTTGCTCCTCCTCCTCTCATCTTAATCTTTCTTACTCCTCCTCTTGTTTCTTTTTACGTTCCTCACATCAAGTTTCCTTGACTCTTCTTCAAACCTCTGCAAGTCTCTACTTTCTTCATTGGTGATTCTGGACTTCTTGATGGGAAACTTCAGCATTTATCTTCGCCTCTCCCCTTGTGACTAGATGGTGTTGAGCCTTGCTCTCATTGCTCTTGCTGACCGTTCTCTCACTCGAGGCAGACAACTTTCCTCTTCTTAGCCACTTGCTATGCTTCCTCCTGCTAAAATCTATTAGCTTCTTTTTCCCCAAGGTTTCATATAGAGAAAGAGACTCGAGGGCTCATTGGAATGGGTGAATGATGCTCATGGATTGGTGATTGTTTTGATGTTTCCACCCCGTCCTCTTCTCTATCCACCTTCCCTATGGCCTCTTTTATTAGGGTTGTTAGCACTCATTTGAAACCTATATTCGATGCCTTGGATGCATGTTTTTTCCTTCTTGATTCAGCCTTTGTTGCTAGGGATTCTCCATCCGTGGCTCTTGGAGTTGATGCCAGTACCTTAGTTGATGCCTGGATTGTCATTTGGACATAGGAGTTTAGATTTACTTCATCCAGTGCCTTGGTTGCAAGACACTCAAGTAGTGGTACCCCTATTCTATTCGTGAGTGCATTGTACCTCTAGCTCGAGAAGAGAGCATGGACCATCTTAGCTTGCAATCTGATAGTGGTCTCGTGGATGTTTACTATGTTGTTTCCATCATTTCTATGCACTTGTTGCTTATTCATCCCTAGCGTGCTATACACATCTCTCTTTGGCCTCTTTTCTAGCTTGTCCACTAACCCTAGGGCTTTCTCAACCCACTCCAAACTAAGCACTACTTCCACCCTCTTGGTTACATCCCCTTGTTTAACTGTCACTATACCATTGTTCTTCTTGACATCAAAGGACTTGAGAAATTCTGTGCACTTGTGATTTATTTGCTAGCCGACCTTCTCAAGGTTCTTTGCTAGATTGCATTACTTGACAATATGCTTGGCCACATCCTCAGTTATTGCTACAAGTTCTTCTAGGTTGTATATGTTTCAGTATCGTAACAGGTTGAAGACCTGCATCTCCATGGTTAAGTGATATTTGTTTTGTTCTTCCTTCGAAATGGGAGACCTAAAATTCGGATTCCTATCATAACATGATAGATCATAATGAGTTCTCTTTGAATGTCAATTTTTGCTTGAGAAGTGAACTAGTTAGAAGGAAAACTTATCAAATAGTCAAATGTATAAGCCAAGAAATGAGAAATTTTCATATCAATCCACGAAAGAAATTTTCACTATATAAAAATTCAATCCATCCTTCTCTTTGGATTTTAATCATATTTTTATTCATATTCACCTTTCAGGATAATTTATCAAATAGTGACAATGGTTAGGAGTTGATTAACACTTAAAAAGTGAAAGTCTATTTAAAGAATCTTATAAATCATCTCGGTAAATTATTATCGCAATATTTTTATAAGTAGAAACTAAAGGAAATTTACTTATATTGGATAAGTTAGCCCTAAATGGGAAATTTGTGTCTTGCTTAACAACGTTGAAAGATTTGTACTCAACACTTCTTTATGGGAAGAAGAATCCTCATTAGAATGTAATGTTACCTTGGGTTAAGGATCTACCTTGGCTATGTGAAGCTGTGAATTGCACGATGGTGCGATTGGCATTGTTTGAAAGGATTGTTTGTGTTTGCTAGAATCTAGATCTCTTATTAAAAACATTGACAAATAGGATAAAAGGAAAGATTGCACTAAGCTACCCCCAAGCTACCTACGAGACCCTACTCCAAGGAGGTCATGATTATAGCTTCGAGAGGCTTAGACCGGTTCCGTAGTAGCAAAAGGTCAGTTCATAGTAGGGATAGTCTCAATCAGTAGAAAATGTGGATGCCAAGGGGGGCTATGGCCGTAAATTGTGCATTATTCCCAAAATCTAATGAGCCCCTTCGCAACCTAGGATGGGATCCTAGAACCCTAATACTAGTTACAAGGGAGGAATCTTGGTGGACAGAATGTCCTCGTGGAATTCTATTTATCTTCCACAGGATTGAAAAGATGGAAATTGTAATAAAATTCCAATATAATAGAGAAATTTGTTTTTTATTCAAATGTTGTTTGAATTGTATGTGTGTCCGTGAAATAAATCACATGAAGGAACCTGTGATTTATCAGACTCGGTAAGAAAGCCGATTGTATATGTTTCAATAAATGTGTTGTAGATAATTAAAAAACTAAGGATGATACCGTCATTAAAGGAAAGCAGGTGAGCGTGATCCCCGACGAGTTCATCCAACAGTAGGGTAGTTGCGGTTAGCTGGGAGCTTTTCTAAATTGGCAATAGAAATAGGAAGATGCAACTAGTCATTAGGTAGAACCGACCTGCATTGTTTTAGGGGGGTGAAATGGGATTTTGCCTTATGGGCAAGAGGGTTGAGATACCACACTCCCCTCCATCTCCCATTCTCTTTGAACCAAGTGCAATGGCGAGTCTGCTTCAATTCAATTAATCCTGTAGGAAGTGGGAACTCACAATTACTTATGCTAGTTGGCTGTTAGGACACTCGTTTGATTTTAGAGACTTGGAAATTCAGGTCCATCCTAGTGGGTTTGGCTAGAACTCTTCCTTGCGATGTAGACTTAGTAGGGTCTAAGTGACAAACCCCATGATAATCCAAGGGAGCGTGGGGCAGCGTCATTTTGGAAAACTTATTAATGGACTACTAAAAGGTGCACCTTGGATTGAGACTGGCAAACACCTCACATTTAGATGGTTAGAAGGAGCCTATTATTATGATGTGGTAACATGGTCACCCATATGTTTGGGAAGCCAATAGCTTGGATTTGAGATTTGTAAATATTAGATTAGTAGTTAATAGGTTATGCTTCTACATATATGTATGTGTATGCATCAATACATATAGTTATGGCATGGCTATGCATATACATGCATCCACATAGGTTACACATAGCTTATGCATATGCATGTGTATACCTATGCCTATGTGTATGCATGAGCTCTATGTATGTATGTGTGTAGCATGTGCATGTGCATATATGTGTGTGTACTGCATGTGTGTGTGTAGAGCTTACATAGCCTAGCTTATCCATGGCCTATGAATGACTTATTCATATCCTTTGCATAGCCTTTCCATGGGCCATGCACAGCTTATGCATCACCCATGCATAGCCTATGCATGGGTGCATGGGCCATGCATGGGCTATGCATGAGCCATGCATGGGATATGCACATCCTAATTATGGGGTTTGTAAATAATAAGGTCCATAACAAGTTAAATATAAACGTGGATATTTGTATGAGATCACCTACATTCCAATGTTCAATAGAAAACTTTCCCTACGATCAAGTGCTAGAACATTGGATATTATCTAGTGTTCTATGAAATTATTTGGATATGAATACAAGGTCAATATTAATATAAATGTCATTACCAACAAGCCTAGATAAAAATGTATTTGTAGTGATAAATGACAAGCTTTGGAATTCAAGCACTTTTCTTTGCATATACTTAAGGAGAATGATAACCACTTTGTATAGATTATATAATTTAATATTTCATTTTACCTACTCAATATATTATTCATGAGTTTTTATTGGCAAAAAAATCAAGGCTTGATATGTGCGTACGTTGTGATTTGTTTTACTTTAATCATAATATTTCCCTTCCATTAACATTGTTGAATTTTCTTTCATTCTATGGTCTTACTACTTGAGCATGCACCTTTCACAAGGACTCGTCAATAATAGGATTTCAAGATGGGTCTTATAAGTACTCCACCTCTACTCACAAATTGGTCTAAGTTGAAGCGTCTTTGGAATATCATGTAAAAGAAAAAGTGTGGTAAGGGTGGATTTTGACAAGTTTACCTTTGAATTAATTTTATAGCTTTTTGAGAGCATCTACTTCTCTTTTTAAAAAATAAATGTTGTAGTGCTCGTGGTAGAGAGATTGCAAAGAAAGACTATTATGTTAGGGACAACGCTTAAAGATTTTGATTTAGTTTTTGAAATGCATGTTATTGATTGATATGATAATTTATTCATTTATGGACATTACAATGTTGTTTCTTAATCTCATTTTTAATCACATGGTCTTTACTAGGTCTGTCAACACTCTATTAATAGTGATCAAGTTTGGTATAGTATTTGGTTTTAATCTTAATTAACCCAAGCTTAGGTATCCTTTGGAAGAGATACATAGCAAAAAAAAATTTGCACCTTCTATTACATAAGTATAATGGCTAGCATGTTGAACATGATAAAAATCTATATGTTTTTAGGTTTGGCACTGAAGGGACACCATGGATTCCAACTAAAGTGGATTGTGGCTTGTGCTTTTTTCATTGTGTGAATGTCCCAAGCTTTCTTCGCACACAAACACACAAGGCTTTCCTCGTGCCTATGCTAAGCATGGTACATAGGCCCCACATCTTTGTAGCTTGGCATTGAAGGGACATCGTGGATTAGTGTGAATGTGCATCCAATCACAGTCAAGGCAATCAGCCCTAATATCGTCTTCCAAGAAAATATTCCTTTATCATCATGGCAATTTTCCATCACAGACCCCCTGCCATGAATTTACCATCAATGACAAGAATTTGGAATAATCATCCAAACCACAATCCAACAATCGATTGAATGTAAAAGCATTTAGGGTGTTGTTCAATCAACCAAGAAAAACCAATTGCATTTTTCCAAACAATGCAAGAATAGACACAATAACATTCTCATCTACCACTTAGGTGTAGTTGCGTTTACCATACATGGATGAGTGCAATTTTCTTTTTCATAGTCTTAACTCTTGCACTTGAATATGCATCCTACAATTATAAAAATGGAATTTATCCCTTCCAATGACCTATTCTCATGCGGGAATCAAAGCAAGATTTTAACAATTTGGAAATGTATTACTTATATCATCCGATACCATAGTTGTATTGACAGTGATACCCTTGCCAGAAGCTTCATTGCTAGTTGTGGAAATGCCATCTACATGGGACATTCTTTGCTTGGGGGCCATCGTCCGCAAGTAGATTTGAGAGATAAAGAAGGAGGAATGACTTTGAAATAGGAGAGTGTAAGAGAAGATGGCTTAGTCAAAGACCGAGATAGGGGGAATTGAGCTAACTCTCTCCCTTGTCACGGCGATGTGCAACAATTGTCCTTGTCAGGATTGAACAAAGGATGTGATTGGTAACTTTGACTTGGCCGTTGGCTTTGGGGTAGTAAGGCGTGGACTTGCGATGGTAGATCTTGTACAGCTCTATTAATTCTTCCATAATCTTGTTGAGAAAGTGAGTACCTTTGTCAGTTACTAGCTCTAGGGGATCGCCAAAATGGATGATGATGTTCTTATAGTGGAACATATCCATGTTGTTGCCATCATGCCGCTTGAGAGCTTTCGCTTCACACCACTTCATCACATAGTCTATACAGACCAAATGTATCTGTGCTACTTCTTTCTGGTTGGTGGATCAATGGGGCCAATGAAGTCAATTCCCATTTCTCAAATGGCTTTAGTAGAAGGATGGGCTATAGTAGCATAGCACTTGTTTTGGTAGACTTTTCCATCCACTGACAAGCATCACAACATTTGTAGTAATCATAGGCATCCTTGTGGAGGGTCATCCACCACCACCAATATCCTACAGGTAGAGCCTTTTTAGCTATCACTTCTCTTGTAAAGTGTCCTCCACAAGGCTTGTCATGGCATGCTTTTAGAACTATCCCAATCTCATCTCTTGCCACACATCTTTGCAGTACTTAATCTTTGCCTTTCTTCTATAGAGCAACACCTAACAGAGTGTAAGGAGTTGATTCTAACAGAAGCTTCTTCTTCTCATAGGTGGAGATACTATTGAGTAACCAAGAGGTTGGCAATATCTTCATGCCATTTGGTTACAGTTTCAATTAGAAAGAGGGAAGCATAAAGGAGGTCTAGGTCATCCTACTCTTCATTGCTCTGACAACGGATCCAGGATAGATGATCAACCAAGACATGGGAGTGATTAGGCTTAGTAACCACTCCAAAGTCGAACTCTTTGAATATAAGGAGCCATCTCAATTCTTTCCTTCACATCTACTTTGTTCATCAAGAAGGACAGGGCCTCATGGTCCACATTGAATTTAAAATGCATCGACAGTAGGTAGTGTCGATACTTCTCTAGGGCAAATACCATTACTAGGCATTCGAACTCCGTCACTCTATAGTTCCTTTTTTGATTAGTTACTTTTCAGCTTGCATAATAGATAGGTTGATATAACTTTGAGGAGTCTTTTTGACATAGAACTATGTCTAGCCCTTTGACAGATGCATCAATGTGCACATGGAATTCCTTTGTCCAATTAGGAGGTTGCAAGATGGGTGGTTTTTTGCCTTCTCTCTTCTCATGTACCTCTAGACTCATTCTAGATCTTGCCTCTTGATCATGTCATTCACGAGGGAGTTAGCTCCACCCAATTTATCTGTACTCAACAAAGTAGAATCAGAAGGGCTTTAGTCTCTGGAGGACCCTCTTGCCAACATTTCTTCTACTTTCTTATTTTCGACATCTCTGAATTTAGCTTTCATTCTACTACAAAGGGGAAGATATTCGGTTCTAAAGGTATCAAAACTCATTCTTCTGAGGATCATAATAGTGCCATTGTCTTAATAATACCAACTTTGGAGGGTTTCAATATCATAGATTACAAAGAACACTCTGCCTACTAGCTTCTAGTGGGTTGTCAATTGGATAAACAAAAGGTTCTCAAGGAACCAAGCATCCCACGTATCTTGCTATTAAGCATCTATGAATAGATTCCAACTTTTTTCCTTCTTGTTCTTGTGAACTTCAACTGACCACGAATCCTGAAGCCTATTCACAATCTTCCACTTGATGATGTCTGGAAATTCTTCAATGGAGACCAAATCTCCCATGGGTAGTCATTCTCTCTATTTCTACTTCTCTTTTTAGTTTTATGGGAAACAATTGGCTGCTGTGATACAACTTTCTATAGCTTTAGAATACAGTCTATCACATAGAGTCCGCATCAAGATAGTGACATGCTTCTGCCATTGAGGAATGCACTTCTTGTAGAAAGTGGCTTTGGCAATGAAGATCTCAAACTCTTCAATAGTTGCAAGGGTTCACCAATCTTTGATTGGTTTTCTTCCTCTTCAACAGTGCCACTTCTTCCATTTTCAGCCTCTGTTGGTGCTTGTTAATGGTAGTGTTCCTCGGCTACGTACCCAAAACATGGAGCCCCAAGAGGAACACTAAGAAAATGGGAAATATACTGCAAGAAAATATATCTTGTATCATCAACAAGCATGTTCTTCATATTTTAATCAACCACAATAGGAAAAACAACACCAATCTTCTCAAATCTTCATGCAACATCATATAACAATTCTCCCACGGATTTATCACAATAAAACTTCAGCACATTCTTTATATTCTTGATCAAAAGAACAAGAGAGCATAAAGGAATGCTCCATTTTGAATGAAAAACATCACATAGTATTCATCTTCAATAACTTCATAGTCTTCATAATCTCTCACTCATAGATACATTGTTTTACATGAAAAATTGGCAATCTCTCACTCTCTATCTCTCTCTCACATGCTCTCTCTCAATAGTACATTTGAATAATCAAGAATAATCATCCATAATCCCTCTTTGGTCATGGATACCCCTCCCAAGAGGTATATTTACGTGAAAGGTCACCAGAGCCACTATAATGTCCTTTCACAGCTCAACCGTGTCACTATCACTTCAGTCTTTACTTGAGTCTTTAGGAGCTACTTCTTCGATTTCTTTGAGGTATTTTAAACTTGTATTCATCTCTTCCAAAGATTAAAAAACTTCCCCAAGCTACAGATTCATCCCACAAAACACTTACAGAGTCATACATAGGAAAAATAGAATAGAAACAAAGAATCTATAGATGCTCAACATAAGGTTAATAGAAAGCCATCATCAGAAAGCATTTAGCTCAACTACAACCATTCAAAACCATCAAGAATCATTCAATAAGCTTCCAAAAACTTTCAAACTCCATCAATCATCATTCCATCCTCTCATACAAAAAGAAAACAAAACAAAACAGAAGCTCAAGAGAACCAATAAGAACCAATCATGCACTCAACAGAACCTTTCAGCACATCATATCTCCACTGAAAAATATCATGAGCTTCTCAAACCTAACCAACCTTGTCCAAAAATCTTTCAAATACTTCCAAAACAATCAGTTATCATTCAAAACATACAAAAATTGAACAAAAATCCAACAAAAATGCCTAAAAACACAGTCATATCAATCCTCAATAGTCGACATGTCTACACTTAGCATGTTGCTGGTCATTATGATCCTCACATGGCCACTGACTTATCACTTATTATATTTATTTTGTTGCACCTATCTATATCTGGCATATCTATAGCACCAATCAATTAGTATAGTCAGTTACGCACTGTTTGACTTAGTAAGCCACTTTCCTTTATATTGTATCTTATTTATACTTTGTGTACATTGTATTATGAGTGGAAAAAGAAGAAGAAACTAGCAAGAAAACATTTTGGTCTCCATCTCTCTTCTTGTGTTCTTGAGTGAGCTTCCTCTCGTATGTATGGTGTGTGTTTGGTGCATCAACTCAAGCAATTCCCCCACCACGAGATTCTTGATAAGAAAATCCTTGTGTCTTTGCATGCCAATTGAGTATGGGATATTGATGCAAAGCAAAAAAGCACAAGCTAGAAACTAGTTAGGTTAGACACATGACTATATTAATCCATGGTCTCCCTTCACTGCTAAGCCACGAGATGTGGGACCTAGACACCATGCTTAGTATAGGCACAAGGAAGTCCTTCCGTCTTTTTGTACCAACTAAGCCTAGGATACCAACACAAGGCAGAAACCACAAGCTACAAACCACTTAGGTCAAACACATGACCACACTAATCCATGGTCTCCCTTCAGTGCTACCAAGTCATAAGGATTGGGACCTAGACACCACACTTAGTGTAGCACAAGAAAAGCCTTGTGTCTTTGTGTGCAAAGCAAGATTCGGACACCAACACAAAGTAGAAACCACAAGCTACAAATTATTGAGGTCAAACACATGATGTCCACACTAGTCCATGGTGTCCCTTCAGTGCAAAGCTTAGTGTAGCACAAGAAAAGCCTTGTGTCTTTGTGTGCAAAGCAAGCTTCAGACACCAACACAAAGTAGAAACCACAAGCTACAAATTATTGAGGTCAAACACATGATGTCCACACTAGTCCATGGTGTCCCTTCAGTGCCAAGCCATGAGCATGTGGGACCTAGACACCATGCTTATTAGCATAGGCACGAGGAAATCCTTATGTCTTTGTGTGCCAAGAAAGACTAGGACACCAACACAAGGTGGAAAGCACAAGCTACAAATCACTTAGGTCAAACCACACTAATACATAGTATCTCTTTAGTGCCAAGCCACGAGGATATGTAACTTGGACACCATGCTTAGCATAGGCATGAGGAAAGCCTTGTGTCTTTGCTAGCCAAGACAGGACACCGAGATAAGGTGGAAACCACAAGCTACAACAACCCTAAGTCATTGGCACAATGCAAAAAGAAAAAGCTACAACTCACTTAAGTCAAACGCATGACCACATTGATCCATGGTGTTGCTTCAGTGCCGAGCCATGAGGGCCTAGGACCTAGACACCATGCTCAGCATAGGGAGGAGGAAAGCCTTGTGTCTATGTGTGCAAAGCAAGCTTGGGATACTAATATAAGGTGGAAAGCACAAGCTCACTTAAGATTAAGCATTTAATTAAAAACTATGTAGTATAATTAATAAGATATTTGTGAACAAATTTTGAAATATGTGGATTGTCAATCATGATGTGTAATCATTGAAGCAAAAAATTTTAGTCAAGAGATATTTTTAGACATCTAGTTGTCTTGTCACATTGTTGTCCTTTAATGAAGGCTTTTAGGGATAAGTTTGGTCACTTGTGTGTGCCTCTTTCTTCCACTAGGTCCAATGCTTGTGGGAATTTCTTCAGCAATGTTGGAGGCATGATAAGAAATGAGAGATGTTATAACGGTTATGAATTGGTGAGCATTGCAAGTGTGCTGAGTAGGTTTTTTGAAGTGTAAGTAGGTTCAATCCTTGTTTTTTCAATTGCCCATGAAAACAAGAGAACATATGGCTTCAAATTCATCAACTTGGCTGATTATAGTAGTCTAAGTTATGATGAGCAAATAATTTTGGCTCTAAAAGAGAGTTTGTATGAAGTGAAGAACATATGTGCAAGACTAGGTATACAACAAAGGATTAGTGTAATGATGTATGGCTTAATATGGAGATGCAAGCTATCTCTTCTAAACACGCCTTGAGGTGCCATCCCTTACAATAAATCAATTTTAGGATTCTTCTAAAGATGCATCTTACAACCAAAGGTATTGGCACATACACCTAGGAGTACAACTTTATGAGTTAAAGACGAAGATTTTTAACTCTTCCTATGAGTTACTCAACACATATATCTACTCTTCGTGTGTGTCTTTATGAAAGCATTGCTAGTTGTGTGACTTTTCTGAGTGAGAATGACCCATGACTTACAGGTAGCTCTTTTGTCGAAATAACTCTAATTTCATGCACCAATTTATTCAATTCCATGCAATAAAACATGATCATTTCGATAGACCATTTCAATTCAAGGAAGTATGATCTTTTGTAAGTCGAATCTATTTCCTTCATCTACTATTTGTTACATAGGAAAAATTATCAAGGAAGGAAGAAGAGGAGTCTATAATCTAGGATAAAGACCATTATGACAATGATGAGGATGTCATATCTCAAACCAAACGTTGTCATACTCTAGATAATCTATTGATATAGAGGAAGTTGTGGAAAGAGGTCTCACATTTTCTGAAAGTTGATAAAACTACTGTGATATCCTAACTTTGATTTAAAATCTTCCCGATTTCTTGCAAAATGGACTTGAAGAACTCTAAATTCATTAAATAGAGAATATCTCGGGCAAAAAAATCCGAGAATTGTAATCCGACATTTCTTCCAAATTGACAAGGACTATAGCCACCCCTCATAGAAGTTACCACGTGAACAAGAGTTATGAGCCATATTAGTCATTAGTGTCAATGTCTATAGTAAAAATGGTTCAAAAATACTAGATTTTTGAACAAAATTAGCATATTTTTTATATTTTAGATATTATTTATTGTAAATATCCTAAAAATCTATGGAAACTTCTAGAATATGGTGTCATGTAAAAAAAGCAAGTGGCTTTTTCAGACAGTTTTGGAGATATAATGCCAAAAGAAGGATATGTGAAATTGTGTGTGTCGCAATCGCGATTTATAGGCAGCAAAATAGCACTCTAAATGGGAAGAAGAAGAATGAGTGATTTGGAAGATTTTTAAGCAGGTGTTTTAAAGTTGTATCCCCCTTTCGGAGCCAACGAAACCATTAGATTTGCGATTTGAACATCACATTGCATCTTGGAATCTTCAGATTGTTGATTTTGCCAAGATTCCCTCTATAAAGAGCTCCTCTTCTTAGCCACAACCCTTCTTCCCTAATTTAGCTATAAATAAGAGACATGGGGAGTAGTTGAGAGAGGTCTAAGCAAGAGGGGAGAGGCCCTTCTCAGGAGTATAGAGCAAGAGGGAGGAAAAGAGAGGGAGGTAGAAGGATACCCCACGAGAGGCTGCGAGAGGGAACTAGAGAGGGGGAGAATTAGAAAGAGAGAGAGAGAGGGAAGAATATAAGAGAGGCTGCGAGAGAGGGAATTAGAGAGTAAATGAATTAACTCAACCTCCCCCTATCTCGGTCTTCAACTCGGCAAATTGCTCTCAAGCTCTCCCATCCCAAATTCATTCCATCTTCTCTATCTCTTGAACCCTCTTGTGAATGATGGCTCCAAAGCAACGAGATAGAAAGACCATAAAATCCACCACAATCGGTCAAAGAATGAGTATTGCCAGAGATGCGGGAGTGCCCGAGGTTGTCGAAATTGCCACTATCAATAGAACATCAAGAGTGGCGAACGCAAGCACAAGCAAATACAAAATTCCCAATGACGTCGTGCCAAACCAAGTTGCTCACAACTTAGAAATAGGCTATTATTTTCATATCACCACATAAAATAATAAGGCTTTTTTTTATAAATTTAAGTATATAAAATATTAGCTTCCATATTTACACTTACACAAAATGTCAGTTTCATCTAGAGAGCGTATTAATACATGCGCAAATGGTTCACTGCTACCTATGATTTGTAGATAGATTAATCGAGATTATAGTTCATAGAATCATGATGGAAATAGTTGCATGAGGTTATTGCACGAAATAAGTAAAGGATGTTATATGCACTCGAGATTAGTAAAATATGATTTATTGCCAAATGTGACAATGGTTAGGAGTTTATTAATGCTTAAAAAGTGAAAGTCTATTTAAAGAATCTTGTAAATCATCTCGTTAAATTATTGTCGCAATATTTTTCTAAGTACCAACTAAAGGAAATTCGCTTATGTTGGGTAAATTAGCCCTAAACGGAAAATTCATGTCTTGCTTAACAACGTTAAAAGATTTGTACTCAACACTTCTTTATGGGAAGAAGAATCCTCATTAGAATGTAAGGTTGCCTTGGGTTGAGGATCTACCTTGGCTATGTGAAGCTGTGAACTGCATGATGGTGTGATTGTCATTTACCCCCAAGCTACCTGCGATACCCTATTCCAACGGGGTCATGATTATCACTTTGAGAGGCTTAGATCGGCTCCATAGCGAAAAGGTATGTCCGTAGGGATAGTCTCAAGCACTAGGAAATGTGGATGCCAAGGGGGGCTTTGGCCATAAATTCTACATTACTCCTAGAATCTAACGAGCCCCTTCGTGACCCAGGATGGGATCCTGGAACCCTAATACTAGTTACAAGGGAGGAATCTTGGTGGACAGAATACCCTCATGGAATTATGTATATCTTCCACAAGATCAAAAATATGAAAATTGAACACATTTCTAATATAATAAAGGAATTTTTTTTAATTCAAGGGTTGTTTGAATTATATGTGTGTCCGTGAAATAAATAACCTGAAGGAACCTATGATTTAACAGACTCATTAAGCAAGCTAGTTGTATATGTTTCAATAAATATGTTGTAGGTAATTAAAAAACTAAATATGATACCGTCATCAAAGGAAAGCGATTGGCCGTGACCCCCGACAAGTCCCTCCAATGGTAGGGTGGTCCCGATTAGCTAGGAGATTTTCTAAATTGGCAGTAGAAATAGGAAGATGATAAATTGGCCAACTAGTCCTTAGGTAGAACCAACTTGCATTGTTTTAGGGAGCCGAAATGGGATTTTTCCTTATGGATAGGAGGGTTGATGTACCGCATTCCCCTCCATCTCCCATTCTCTTTGAACCAAGTGCAATTGAAAGGTCAGAAGGATCGAAGCTTGCACATAAGAGCTATGGCGGGAGAGCAAGAGCAAGAAAGAGAGAGACAAGAAATGGGAACTCCAACAACCACAATGTGTGGCTGGGCCTTCCTTTATTCAAATTGTCACTAAAAGAATAAAGAATAAGTGACTGTGATGGGTGCCCGCCACCTACAGTGTGCAATGGTGGCGGGTACTATCAGTGTAGTAATACATGGGCAGCTAGGCGGAGGCGCCTTTACCCCCAACAACCTCCCACTTAAAGGCGAATCTACCCTAGTGAGAGAGAGAAAAAAGAAAAGATAGTACAACATGTACACATATATATCATGATGTGGAAAAAGACGTCATCTCATCCAATGCCCATCAATCTCTTGAGGAAGGCAAAGCGCTCAGTAGTGAGGCTCTTCATGAGCAAGTCTGCAGGATTCTGCTTAGTCGGAATCTTGACAAGGTCAACAGACCTGTCCTCAACGACCTCGCGAATGAAGTGATACCTCACCTCAATATGTTTTATCTTCGCATGGAAGACCGGATTCTTGGCCAACTGAATGGCACTCATAGAATCTGAATGCAGTGTAGGCATAGCATCTGTCATACCAAGGTCTGCAATCAAACGACCTAATCAAATAGCCTCTTTGCAAGCCTCTGTGGTTGCAATATACTCAACCTCTATAGTAGAAAGGTCCGTACACTTCTGTGCCCTGGACATCTACGAGATAGCCCCTCCAGCATAAGTGAACACATAGCCAGAAGTGGACTTCCTACTATCTGCATGTTCTGCATAATCAAAGTCAGTGTACCCCACGACTCCTGTATCCTGGATGCCATAACAAAGACACATATATGCTGTGCTTTTCAGGTACCTCATAATACCCTTCATAGCATCCCAATGTTTATTGCCAGGTGTAGCCATATAACGTGCCACAACCCCAACTGCAAAAGCAATATCTGGACGGGTGACTATCATGGCATATATAAGACTGCCCACGGCTGATGCATAGGGAATCTTGGCCATCTCGTCCCTGTGCTCATCTGTCTGCGGACAATCGGTCTGTGAAACCTTCACATGAGAAGGTAATGGACAACCAATAGGCTTAACATCCTGCGTGTGGAAGCACTCAAGGACTTTATGAATGTACTCCCTCTCTGACAGATAGAGTAGTCCCTAAGATCGATCGCATGTAATGCACATACCAAGTATATGAGAGGCCTATCCCAGATATTTCATCTCAAAGCTCTTCTTGAGGTGAGCCTTAAGAGCATCTAGCTCGTCATGAGTTGTCCCTGCTAAAAGCATGTCATCCACATAGAGTACCAAAATCAGTAAAGAACCATCACGAGCTATCTTTGTATACAAGCACTGATCCATAGCACTGTGACTGTAGCCCTATGACTGCATGAATGTGTGAGGTGCCCGCCCATCGGTATTCTAGGCACTCTTTCAGCGGTCCATTGAGAAACGAATCTAAGCATCGCTGCCCGGCACTCCCAGGGAATGTTTCGATTTTTGTCACCTAGGGTTTTCCAAATCCACCTCACAACAGAACATTCACAACCGAACCCACTAGGATCGACCTAAAATTCATGTTCCTAGTTGTCAAGGTCTCCTGATAGCATTCTAGCGTCAAGTTTGGACATCCTACTTTACGCAGAGATACCCAATCCGAAGTAGACCCATGCCACACTTGGTTCAAAGAGAATGGGAAATGAGAAGGATGCGCCGTTCAACCTCTCTGCCCATAGGGCATAGTCCCATTCCGGTCCTCTAAAATGGCATGAATCGGGTTCTAACCTAATAATACCTAAAGGTCGAATGACGATAAAATCTTGTGAGAAGCCTCCCAGTTCTCTAGGACCACCCTGCCATAGGACAGACCCATCGGGGGTTTCGTCCACCCGCTTCCCTTAATAGCTTTAGTTTTCTAATTAGGTCTTACCACATTTATGTGTGACACTTAAGGTCAGCTTTATTAATTAAGCATTTTAGGGAACAGGGTTCGTTCGCATAACTTATATCACATGCACAAAAATAGAGCAAAGCAATCTATTGGCAAACAAGATTCAAACAAGTTCCTTAACTTATCTTCAAGTTCATCTTTGTCTCCCGCCCATACAGGAGATTATGTATCGCTTCTGTCCAACAAAAGTATCCCTTCTGCCTTGCAAAAGTAACTGGTCCAATTCACATGGCAACACAAACTCAATCCTTTATCTAGAATAGGATCTCCCAACATGCCCAGACGTTGGGGGCCACGGAGGTCTTCAACTTCATTCTAAACCTAGCAAGGGGTGTCTAGAGCTCCAACCGACCTGCAAGCTGTCTAGGAGCGAAATATCATTCGCGTGGCCTTTTCACCACTCGACCTTCGGCCCATGAATCGAGCAGTGCCCTCTCGGGTTAATCCGCAGTGCGATCATGGAGGTAATCCACCCGTGCAATATATCCTTCCTTAATTAAATCCTTTAAGAATCAAGCACAAACAAGGAATTCATCCCTAATATCATTTTCCAAGAAAACATTCCTTTATTCCCATGGCGACTTGTCATCACAAACCCTTGCCATGCATTTACCATAAACCACAAGCACTTGGAATAATCATCCAAACAACAACTAACAGCCAGTTGAATGTTAAAGCATTTAGAATGTTGTTTGATCAACCAATAAAACCAATTGCATTCTTTCCAACCAATGCAAGAATAGACGATATAACATTTCCATCGTATATTTGCTCTCCCCCTTGGGATCTAAGAGCAATACTATGCAAAAATGTTTCTTAACACTTCCTTCCTTCGGCTAGGGCATATGTTAAGGGTTCAAACACTTTTCATTATGTAAGCTCTATAGGTCACTTACCTTAATTGATAACCTAACCCTGAATTTGGATTGGCAAAAGTCATCGTTATCCGACGGAACTCAAGACATCTTAGTTTTAACCCTTATGATTAATTTCTTGTACTAGCTCTTAGTCAAGTCATGAGGCAACTAGAAAATTATCCTCATATATCAAACATGTTATAGGCATAACGTGTGAATACTTAATAAGATAATTGCAAGATGATCTCAAGTAATTAGAATCCAACAGGCCTTGCATTGAGCTAGAATCTAGTTTTTCTTAATATTCGGGCTCTTAGGCTAAGTACTTTTGAAGTATTTAAACTTTAAACTAGCACTTTCTATTCATGATTCTCAATGTCATATTCTTTTAGTAATTATGCTATTTGTAACCCTTGACTAATTCTTCCTTGTAATTGCTCTACCAGAAAATAAGTCATACGTAACTAGGTGCAATTATCTTCCCTTGATATATGCACTTCACAAACTCCATCTTCCAAGTAGGTGAGATGAAATTTATACTTTCCCATGACCTATACTCGTGCATCGTAGTATGGGGCTAACGTATCTCATACGAGAATCAAAGCAAGATCTATCAATTTGAAAATACATTATTTACGACCAGAACTGCAATTGGATTGACAATGATGCCTTTGCCCGAGGCCTTGTTGTTGCTGGTTGTAGGATTGTCATCAGCACGTGACATTCTTCGCATGGAGGCCATCGTCCGCAAGTAGTCTCAAGAGATTAAGAAGGTGGAATAGATTCAAGATGGGAGAGCGCAAGAGAAGATGGTTAAGTCGAGGATCGAGATAGAGGGAATTGAGCTAATTCTCTTCCTTGCAGCCTCTCGGGGTGACTCTTCTCTCTCTCTCTCTCTCTCTCTCTCTCTCTCTCTCTCTCTCTCTCTCTCTCTCTCTCTCTCTCTCTCTCTCTCTCTCTCTCTCTCTCTCTCTCTCAAGCTTTCTTTCAAGCTCTTCCTCACAATCTCTTGGAGGGGTATCCTTCTCTCTACCTCTCTCTCGCAGCCTCTCGGGGTCTCCTTATGCTTTTCTATGCCTCTCCCATGCCTCATATTTATAGTGAATTAGAGAATAGGGCTTGTGGTTGAGAAGTGGAGCTCTTTGTGGAGGGGGATCTTGGAAAGATCAGTGATCTGATGCTTAGATCATAAATTTGATGGTTCCATTGGCTCCGAAAGGGGGGTAAAACTCTAAGACACTTGGTTAGAAAGCTCTTAGTTCACTCCTTCTTCTTTTCTCTATTCGAAGTATTATTTTCTGTCTGTGGATTGCGATCACGGCGCGCATGATTTCGCAAATCACTTTTCTTTATTTTTCTTTTTATAAATTCTCCAAAACTAACTAAAACATCACTTGTCTTTTCTTTTAAATGACATCCAGTTCTAAAAATCTCCATATCTTTTTTTTTAATATATCTAAAAGATCTAAAATATACTAGTTTTGCCCAAAATCTAATATTTTTCGACCATCCAAACTATACACATTAATACTAGTGATTAATATAGCTCATAAGTCTCATTCACGTTGTAACTTACGTGAAGGGTGGCTACGGTCCTTATCAATCCGAGAAAAATATCATATTTATGACTCGATTTTTCTAAATAAAATATTTTTTTAATTAAATAAAAATCCTTAATTATTAATGTTAATTAGTTTTTACCTTAATTAGTCTTTAGTTAGTAACCTTACTAACTTATTAATTGACTAACTAACTTTCGAACTAACCAACTAACTTTTATTGTGCGGAGATATTATAGAATGCATCAAACTTATAGTACCATTCCCTAGGTGCTTGCTTTAAGCCATATAGACTCTTCTTTAGCTTGCACACTAGGTGTTCCTTGCCAGGGTCTGCAAAGCCCTTAGGCTACTCCATGTAAATCTCATCATGTAAGTCCCCATGTAAAAAAGCCGTCTTGACATCCATTTGGTACAAGTCCAAGTCAACCTGTGCAACCAAGGCCAAGACTAAGCGTAGGGTGGTCATCTTGACCACAGGAGAAAAGACTTCCTCTGCAACCTGAAAGTCAATGCCACTGCTAGGTGACCTGTTAATGAGATGCACTCCAATAGTAACTGCCTCATCCCAAAAGTGTTGTGGTAAGCCAGCCTGGCTAAGCATACTACGGGCCCTTTCCTGAATGGTCCTATTCATGCGTTCAGTCATACTATTCTGGGATGGGATGTAAGGGGCAGTCAACTGACGCTTAATACCCCACTCATCACAAAACTGCTCAAAAGCATGCGATACATACTCACCCCCATTATCTGACCTTAGGCATTTGAGCCTTTTCTTAGACTAGTTCTCTACCAATGCAAGCCAACGCTGAAATGTGTCTAAGACATTGGATTTTCTCTTTATGGGATAAGCCCAAACCTTACGTGAGTAATCATCTATGAAAGTAGCAAAGTACTTTGCCCCACCAAGTGACTGACAGGGCATGGACCCACATACATCTGAGTGCACAACATCCAAGGGCTCATCCATGCATTTCTTACCAAACTTTTTATGCGTATTTCTAGTCTGCCTGCCATACAAACCATGATCACAAGAATCAAAATGTGAAGAGTCAAAAGGCAGAAGATACTGCAAAGCACGAAGCATTTTCATTCCTTTAAGAGACATATGCCCCAAACAAGCATGCCAAAGGGATACATGGGGAATAGAACCCACAAAAAAAACATGATCCAATGTAGCTCTTGATACAAGCAAGGGATAGAGGCTGCCAGACTTGGCACCTCTTGCAAGTATAAGCCTGCCACAAGTAATCTTCCATGAAGAGTCTCCAAAAGACACAAAATACCCTGCATCATCAAGCTGTCCAGCTGACATAAGGCTGCAAGTCAACACAGGTACATGGCACACATCATGCGAAACAAAAGAATTTCCAGAAGGAAACTGCACCCAAAGATCTCTAATGCCCACAATGTCAAGAGACCTGTCATCACCAAGATCCACAAAACTAGACATGGTACGATAGGTATGAAACCAATCTCGACAGGGTGTCACATGAAAGGACGCATCCGAATCCAAGAGCCAGCACTGCACATACATAGAGTGTATCTCAGAAGTCTGTAAGGCATCGCATGAAGAAGCTGCAAGTATGTAATCATTATCTGAATCAGTGGCCTGCGTGACATTAACCTCTTCTATCTTCACACTAGACTTTGCAGGTACTATGATGCGCTTAGAAGACTTTTCCTGCACTTTATCTTTTCCCTTTTCCTTGCGCTTATCATCACACATTTTATGGCACTATGGCCTAATATGTCTTGCTTTCCCACAATAATGACAGGTAAGATCAAACTTCCATCCACGGGACTTACTGCAACCACATGACTTGGACCTGGACTTCTAAGAGTCCCTACCCTTATGATCATTATCATGCTTGCCATTTCTGCCACCTCTAACTGTCAATGCATGTGAAGAGCGAGAAGCATCATTGTTTCTCCTGTTGATTTCCTTAGTCAATAAAGCACTCTCAACATCTTTGATTTTCAGCCCATCAAGCTTTTTCGTGCATATGGCAGTAAGGAATACATCCCATGATTCAGGAAGGGTGCCAAGCAGAAATAACAGGTGCAAGTTATCATTGAACTCAATACCCTGTGACAACTGATTCTTCATGATGGCATGAAACTGATTGAAATGAGATGATAGGGAGGACCCCTCCTTCATGCAAAGGTTCATTAACTGCTTCAACCAATACATCTATGACACAGGACTCTACTGCGCATAGAGCTCCTGAATCTTCTCCCATAAATCCCATGCACTCTGATTCTCATCTTCAACAACATTATGATGGACCTCTTCTGAGAGTGACAAAATAATGGTAGACATGCATAGCTCATCAACTTTCATCCAAACATCATCATCCATATCCTCAGGTTTGACACCTTTGAAACGTAAGGGTTTAATCTGCAACTTCTACACCAAAAATTTCCATATTTGGGACTTCCAATACCCATAGTTAGTACCGTCCAACTTGGCAATGTTAAAGAGAGTTGTGTCTTTCAGATGACCAACCATACTGTCCCAAATCAATGCAAAAAGGAAAAATTACAGGTTGTTGTAATTAGCAGAAAATGCACTAAAACCACTGCTAAAACTAGCTGAAAGAGTAGATTTTACCAAGAGAAGCACCTGTCCACCAAATATGACTAAGATAACATCAAATAGTAAGCATTACCCTCAGAGAAGTGCTCAAAATCTACAAATTTCAGCTTGCTATAATAAATGACATATTTCAGTAAATGAGAGCTAATTGTGCCACAAGCGGATCCCAAGTCAATCATATACTGCCAAGACCATAACCACCATCATGCGGGCATAACATAGGCATATGACAATCGATAAGCATGAATCCAACACCCAAACATGTCATGAAATATCTGCTAGTGAGTAGGCACACCCCCCAGTCAACGGAGAAAAGTGTGCCTACCACTACCAAGACTTGACACAAGTAGGTGTTAGCTCACAAGGAAAGGGACCCAAGTCAAAGAGTCAGCTCATAAGCATTGGAAGGAACCAAGACATATGAACCATGCATCATCCCAATGGGTAAGAAATCCCAAATAGTCTCAAAAGCTCAAATAGCATAGAGCGCCTGCGCAATGTCTGTCAAGCATCCAAAGACACTCCCACTGGCACAAAAGCCGTAAATATCAAGCAACAAAGATCGAACAAAGCATGTACAAACACCAGTGACAAGTGTCCAAGATCAAGCATCAATGATACATCCCGATAATGTAGGCGGTAGAGCATCCATAGACATCAAGTACATGCCAAAATAAACTTTTCCAGGCCAATAAATAGCCCAAAAAAGCTTCGGGAGTCCAAAGTTAAGCCAAGACAAAGCTCCAGTAGCAAGCGGCTCCAAACAATGTAACTAGCATGCAAAGGTGACATAACCCGTAATGGCGGTCAAGGCGGTCAAGCATAGACCAAAGCATGCCATAAGTGCATCAAAGACGGAGCATCCAAATGCTTTTGAAAGCCGATCTCAAGCTCAATCAATGATCCAGATTGTAAGCCAAGCTCAAAGTCGGTCCCCAAATGTCAATACATCACTATGTATGCCAAAAACATAGCCTGAATAGCATAGGCATAACCAAGTATGAGTTAAATAGCTTCATCCCAACTGTGTACAGCAAAGATTCACTGTGCAAAACTGAATATTTCAGCATCAAAATCAGCTCCAAAATGGTGGCAAATCAATAGACATGCATCTCCGAATCAATAGGCATCAACCGGGACCAACCGGGCATCAAATAGCAATGCGGGCAAGCATAACCATCAAATGTCACTATAGCACTATTATAAAATTCTTGTGGACTGTTATGACAGCCCCAAAACAATGCCAAATCAGACCCAATTCAATGTCAGTGCTCAAGGCTTCAATACCAAGCTCCAAGCATGTGTATAGGCATCAAATGAGACCCTTTTGTAGTGCCCAATGGCCTGGGGAAGAAGCTGGAGATGAAAAGTGTGGGGCTACTATCAAGAACATGCTGAAAACTAGTGCATTTTCTCTTGTAGATGTTGTTGAACTGCGTGGACTTAATGAGGTGGAAGGGGGGCTCAAATGGGTGCCAAGGGTGGCCTACAATAGGCCTTCACAAGCCTCAGCAAACCAAGTGGAGAGAGAGAGCTTCAAACCTCCATGGGGAAGCTCAACAATGGATGTCTTGTTTCTTGCAACCTATGAACTGAAGTAAACCCTCAAAATAATGCTTGAATACCTCTGAATGAAGGGCCTGAGGGTGCCTCAATAGGCCGGGAGGAAGCTCCGGAAGCCGGGGAGTGACAGGAGCTCAAGGGAATCGGCTATGGCTGCCGAGATGGGGACCCAATGTGAGTAGGGAGTTGATGGGAAGTTGAGAATGCCACAAGCCAAGCTCAAGATTCAGGAAGCCAAGCTCTGATACTAGTTGAAAGGTGAGAAGGATTGAATCTTGCATGTGAGAGCTATGGCGGGAGAGCAAGAGCAAGAAAGAGAGAGACAAGAAACGGGAACTCCAACAACCACAATGTGTGGCCGGGCCTTCCTTTATTCAAAGTGTCACTAAAAGAATAAAGAATAAGTGACTATGATGGGCCCCTGCCACCTGCAGTGTTGTGCAGTGGTGGGTAGTACTGTCAGTGTAGTAATACACGAGTGGCTAGGCGGAGGTGCCTTTACCCCCAACAGCAATGGCAAGTCTGCTTTAGTTCGAGTAATCCTGTAGGAAGTGGGAACTTGAAATTACTGACGCTAGCTGGCCGTTAAGGAACGCGTCTGATTTAGGAACCCAAAAATTCATGTTAATCCTAGTGGGTTTGGCTGAAACTCTTTCATTGCGATGTAGACTAAGTAGGGCATAAGTGATAAACCCCATGATACTCCAAGGGAGAGCCAGGCAGCGTCATTTTGGAAAACCTACTAATGGACTACTAAAAGGTGTGCCTTGAATTGAGACTGGCAGACAACTCATAACTACTCATACAAGCAAATACCCTAAAAGTATACATGTATCCTGAAAAACTACATCTGAAAATGATATATTTTGCACTACAAGTAATGGCATTTCTAGTTGTGAAGCCTCTTCACTGAATTTTGACTTTCTTGTTGGATTATCCTTCTCAAAGCTGATAAGAGAACCAAGAAAATCATCCACAATAGCATCTTCATTGGAGAAAATCATAATCCTCATGCTTTTCATCCATGAAAACATGATCTTCTTGAGCACAAAACTAATCATCTTGATCACCAAATTGATCAACCTTCTTGATGATAACTTCATTACTTCTTCCTTCTTCAACAAAACTAATGGGAGATTGATTATAACATTTTGCAAGAGACAAAAATATGAAATATACCTTCGAGTTATCAATGCAAGGTGTATGATGCTCCACTTTTTCATTAGTAAGCTCCTTTGTTGGGTTTGGGGCACTTGAGAATCCTTGGCTACTTTGGCTCTTGTCCTCTCTCACTCCCTTAGCCTCAATCTTTGGCAAAATCACTTGTAAAGGGTAGTAATCTGTGAGAGTGCGCAACGGAAGAAGAACACGAACACGGAGGAGAGGAGAGAGAAAGCAGAGAATGAAGGAAGAAAATCTGCACTGACTGAAATGAATGCTGAATACACTGAAATGGACTGATCAGTCCCTGCACGCAGCCCAAAGCGTCAGTAAGGGCATCAGATCAGGCTGATGATGACGGCAGCACCGAAGACGGAGGAAGATGACGGAGTCGGAGTGTGCACCTGCCAAAGAAGGAGGGAAGTTGATAATACAACTAACTGGCAAGTGGGAAATGGCTATAAATAGCCAAAAAACCCACAAACTGGCCGACCTGAAATTTGAGGCCATAAATATGTCCGACCAGCATTTAATGCTGATCTGACCAGCATTTAATGCTGGTAAAAATGCCAGGAATGCTCAAAAAAATCCCGAAAAGGGTGGACAATGTCCGGCAGGTGAGGCAGGCTGATGAATGCAGAAACTGCCCCGGGAAATGTACATCTGAGTGCTCTAGAATGAGCTACCTCCTCCGTCAAAACAAGTGATAGACAAGTCAGAGCTCCTAATGTCCTCGTCTGACTCAGACTGAGGCTCACAGGCGGGAGATCACAAGGCATGACAAACATGACTGCTAACATAATCATCATTATCACTTGAACTAGAATCCAAACTTGAGACCATATCATTTTCATATTTCTCCTTAATCTCCTCAACTACTCTAAGAAATCTCCAAACATGCTTCAAACTAGAGCAAGATTTAACCCTATGGCCTTCATGGTCATCATGCCACTCATAAGCATCATCAAGTACATTCTCAAAAGAACTCAAAAGGACTATCATCAATAGCGAGCATCCGCAACTTCTTTTCGAGAGATATCCGGTGGGCAAACATCTTCTGTTGATAGAGAGACGCGAGCTTTCTCCATACGTCTGCTGCAGTCTTCAACCTGTGAACATGAATAAGGACAGAATCCTGCAAACTCAGAAAGAGGAAAGATCGGGCTCTAGAATTGAGCCGATCCCATAAGGCTGCACGATCCATAGATGTCCCATCTGCGGGATCCACCTGAGGCCGGGGAATAGGAACAGAAACAAGCTCCCAAAGATCGAAGGAGTCCAAGATACACTCCACCTTGCAGGACCATAGAGAAAAGTTGGAGCCATCCAACCGGTCCTCTTTGGGCAGCTGAGGAAGTACGGGTACCTGTACAGGGGGTACCAAAGGCTGCATCTTCGGCCCACTAGAAGGGGATCGCCAAGATACATGAATAGAAGGGGGACAGGAAAGAGGAATAGACTCCGGACGACGGTCCTCGTGATGGAAATCACGCCTCCGTTCAGATGAATGTCGAGACAAAAGCTCGTCATCTGAATCATCAAAACCTGTAGACTGATGATAAGACATCTTCTAAATCTGCAAAACACCAAACACCAAAGAAAACTGTGCCGATGCCGAAGAATGACCACCAGAAGGGTCAGCAACCACCAGAAGAACCACCAAACTCCAGGAAATCAGGTCGCCTAGCACCAGAAGGTGAAAACGCAGCTGTGTAGGGCACAAAATCCGGAGGGAAAGTTGCCAGGCACCAAAACGCATCCCAAAAAAGAAGCGCCAGCTGGAGATGAGCCGCCAGGAGAGAATACGACCACCGTGGATGCAAAACGCAGCCTGTAGTGGAGTCGCCCAGCTGAAAAGAAGGCCGCCTAGCTGAAAACGCAAGGAGACAGGGCTGCTTGATGATGTGGCAGCCTCTGGAAGGGGCTGATGCAGCAAACGCAAATATTCAGACCACCTATGCAGCAAATGCAAATATTCAGACCACCTAGAGGGGCCGCCTGGCTGTTGGAGAGAAGGGGGGCAGCAACAGATGATAGGTGTGGTCTCTCTCCAGTCGATGAAGACCTCCGTGCTCTCAGTTTGGCGATGATACCATGTGAGAGTGCGCAACGGAAGAAGAACACGAACACGGAGGAGAGGAGAGAGAAAGCAGAGAATGAAGGAAGAAAATCTGCACTGACTGAAATGAATGCTGAATACACTAAAATGGACTGATCAGTCCCTGCACGCAGCCCAAAGCATCAGTAAGGGCACCAGATCAGGCTGATGATGACGGCAGCACCGAAGACGGAGGAAGATGACGGAGTCGGAGTGTGCACCTGCCAAAGAAGGAGGGAAGTTGATAATACAACTAACTGGCAAGTGGAAAATGGCTATAAATAGCCAAAAAACCCACAAACTGGCCAACCTGAAATTTGAGGCCATAAATATGTCCGACCAGTATTTAATACTGATCTGACCAGCATTTAATGCTGGTAAAAATGCCAGAAATGCTCAGAAAAATCCCGGAAAGGGTGGACAATGTCCGGCAGGTGAGGCAGGCTGATGAATGCAGAAACTGCCCGGGGAAATGCACATCTGAGTGCTCTAGAATGAGCTACCTCCTCCGTCAAAACAAGTGATAGACAAGTCAGAGCTCCTAATGTCCTCGTCTGACTCAGACTGAGGCTCACAGGCGGGAGATCACAAGGCATGACAAACATGACTGCTAACATAATCATCATTATCACTTGAACTAGAATCCAAACTTGAGACCATATCATTTTCATATTTCTCCTTAATCTCCTCAACTACTCTAAGAAATCTCCAAACATGCTTCAAACTAGAGCAAGATTTAACCCTATGGCCTTCATGGTCATCATGCCACTCATAAGCATCATCAAGTACATTCTCAAAAGAACTCAACTTTTTTTCTTTGCTTCCGCTCAAGAAATCTTCTGGCAGATACCATTGAACTATGTACATAAATCAACCATGTAGAAATACTTGTAGAATTTACCTCTTTCACAAGACTCATAGATACACTAACAACATCTTGAGGTATGTCCATGGTCAAAGCAAACTTTGTATCTTTTTTGCTTCTTCTTAGATTTACCCATGATGAAACATGCATGCCGTTTACAAATGACCTACTTTTCTTTAAACCAACCTCCTAACTTTTGCAATGATAAAGTTGTAGGGTTTCAATCTATGATATTCAAGTTAATTCTACAATTTTTGTAGTTCAAGCTGCTTGAAAAACTATTTTGCAAGTGTTGCCTGAAAACTCCTATATTGATCATATCTATTTGTGTTATCAGGCCCCATCTCTAATAGATCTTCGATAATTCTGGTTACTCCTGTCATTTCTACAGTTGTTGACACTTTTGCACTGCCATATCAATCAATTTCTCATTATGGCATTTTCTTGAAGTTTCTTTTGATCTCCTTCTTTGTTGGTAGCAGATTTCTTGCATGTCTTCTTTGTATCCTTTTCCACCATCTCTTGAACATCTAAATTACATGAATCTACCTGAATTACACAAATTTTCCTAAATTGCAACGATTCACCTAAACTACGAGAATATGTTTGAACTACATAAAACTGTTTGAATTGCAGAAAACTGTTTGAATTGCAAGAATTTGATTGAATGCATATCTATCCTAAAACTGTTGAATCTCTATTTTCTCTAAAATATACTTTCTCTCATTTTCTCTAGTTTCCTCTCAATAGACTGCACCCTCTTATGCTACTCCTGTATCTTTCTCTACTGGCATTTCAATTTTGAAGAAGAAACCTAAAGACTTGAAATTAGGGCTACATCTTGAAACTCCCAAAATGAACTCTTGAAACTACTTGCTGTCATAGATTCAGAAATTTCAACTAGAACCAGGCTGCTTTGAACCCAGAGCATTGAAAACTCTTGAATAGACTGAGATCTTCAAGCTATCGACTAAAACCATTGCAATATTGCATTGCCTTGCAAATTTCTTATTTCTAGGCCTAGTGCATAAATCATGAGAATTATGTTTGTAACGTGCCCGCCTATCAACTGTTTTGGTACACTTTTAGTGGTCCATTAGGAGATGATTCTAAGCGACGCCGCCAGGCACTCCCATAGAATGTCACGGGATTTGTTGCCTAGGGTTTCTCAAGTCCCGCCTCGCAACGGAACATCCGCGGCCGGCTGGAACCCACTAGGATCGACCTGAAATCTAGGTTCCTAGGGCCAAGGTCTCCTAACAGCATTCTAGTGTCAGGTTTTGGACATTCTACTTTACAGAGAGATACCCAATCCAAAGCAGATCCATACCACACTTGGTTTAAAGAGAATGGGAAATGAGAGGGATGCGCCGCTCAACCTCTCTGCCCGTAGGGCATAGTCCCATTCCGGTCCCCTAAAACAGCATGAATCGGGTTCTAACTTAATAATACCTAAAGTCAACCCGCGATAAATCCTTATGAGAAGCCTTCCAATTCTCTGGGACCACCCTACCGTAGGACGGACCCGTCAAGGATTTCGTCCACCCACTTCCCTTGATAGCTTTAGTTTTCTAATTAGGTCCTGCCACATTTATTTGCAACATTTAAAATCAACTTCATTAATTAAGCCTTTTAGGAAACATGGTTCGCTTGCATAATTTATAGCACAGATACAAAAACAAAACAAATAGTCCTTTTGACAAACAAGTTCTTAACTTATCTTCAAGTGAATCTTTGTCTCCTACCCATACAAGAGAATTATGTATCCCTTCTGTCCAACAGAAGTACCTAGTCCAAATCACATGGCACCAAAATTTCCATCCTTTATCTAGAATAGGATCTTCCAATGCCCTAGATCTTGGGCTTACGGGGATCTCCAACTCCATTTTGGACCAACCAAGGGGTGTCCAGAGCTCCACCTGACCCACAAGCGGTCTAGGAGTGAGATCCCATTTCCGTGGTTAGCCTTTTCACCACTCAACCTTCGGCCCGTGAATCAAGCAGTGCCCTCTCGGGGTAATCCGTGGTGCGATCTTGGAGATGATCCACCCGCGCAAAATATCCTTCCTTAATTAATCCATTTAGGAATCAAGCACAACCAAGGCAATCATCCTAATATCATCTTCCAGTGAAACATCCCTTTATTTTCTGTGGCTACTTGTCATTTTTTACCCTTGCTATGCTTTTGCCATCAAATACAAGCACTTGGAATATTTATCCAAATTACAATGCAACAATCAGTTGATTGAAAGAAAAACATTTAGGGTGTTGTCCAATCAACCAAGAAAACTAATTGCATCTTTCCCAAACAATACAAGAGTAGACACGATAATAATTCCATCGCATTTTCGCTCTCCCCCTTGGGATCAAAGAGCAATTCTATGCAAAATTTTGTTAATGCTTGTATGCACAATTCTTAATGTCATTCTTTTTACGATTATGCTATTCATAACCCCTAATCGATTAATTTATCAATGAATAAGCCATACAGAAGTAAGTGCAATTAACTTTCCTTAATACATACACTTTGCAAACTCCATCTTTCAAATATGTGAGAAGAGGCCTAACCCTTCCCATGACCTATTCTCGTACATCATAGTATGGATCTAATGTATCTCATGCGAGAATCAAAGCAAGCATCTAACAATTTAGAAAATACATTACTTACAACCAAAACCACATTTGGATTGACAGTGATGCCTTCACCCGAAGCTTCGTTGTTAGTTGTAGGATTGCCATCCGCACGCGACATTCTTCGCTTGGAGGCCATCGTCCGCAAGTAGACTCAAGAGATTAAGAAGGTGGAATAGATTCGAGATGGGAGAGTGTAAGAGAAGAGGGCTAAATTGAGGATCGAGATAGAGGGAATTGAGCTAACTCTCTCCCTTGCAGCCTCTCGGGGTGACTCTTCTCTCTCTCTCTCTCTCTCTCTCTCTCTCTCTCTCTCTCTCTCTCTCTCTCTCTCTCTCTCTCTCTCTCTCTCTCTCTCTCTCTCTCTCTCTCTCTCTCTCTCTCTCTCTCTCTCTCTCTCTCTCTCTTGGAGGGGTATCCTTCTCTCTACCTCTCTCTTGCAACCTCTCGGGGTCTCCTTATGCTCCCTTATGCCTCCCCATGCCTCATATTTATAATGAATTAGAGAGGAGAGGATGAGGCTGAGAACAAGAGTGGAGGGGTTCTTGGAAGAATCAGTGATCTGATGCTGAGATCATAAATCTGATGGTTCCATTGGCTCCAAAAGGGGGGTAAAATCCACAGACACTTGCAAGACACTTGGTTAGAAAGCTCTCAGTTCACTCCTTCTTCTTTTCTCTTTTCGAAGTACTGTCTACTATATGTAGACTGCAATCGCGGCGTGCGCGTGATTTCGCCAATCACTTTTCTTTTCTTTTTTTTCTTTCTATAAAATCTCCAAAACTAACTAAAATATCACTTGTCTTTTCTTTTAAATGGCATCCAGTTCTATCTTTTTAGAATAATATCTAAAATATCTAGAATATGCTAGCTTTGCCCAAAATCTAACATTTTTGGATCATCTGTATTGTACGTATTAATACTAGTGATTAATATGGTTCATAAGTCTCATTCACGTTGGAACTTTCGTGAAGGGTGGCCACGGTCCTTGTCAATCCAAGAAAAATATCACATTTATGACTCTCGATTTTTTTAATATATTTTTAATCAAATAAAAATCCTTGATTATTAATGTTAGTTATTTTTTTTATCTTAGTTAATCTTTAGTTAGTAATCTTACTAACTTATTAATTGACTAACTAACTTTCTAACTAACCAACTAACTTTTATTGCGTGGAAATATTACAATGTCCATGAAACTAGTAGATCACCAAAGTTTTATAGACTGTCAAGTCCACAACATGAACACAAAAAACACTAGACTACCTAAAATTACCCTATTACTACAAATAACTTCATAAATCATTTTATAGCCATTTTAGGCATTTAATATTCAAGAATGATATGCAAACACGAAGTACATATTATGTTTTTTAATACAAAACTGTCATCTTGAAAAATATCACATAGTTTATTTTCATCACGACCATTCTTGATTGAATAACTTGAAGTAGACATAATTAATATTTAGGAGACCAACACATGTAGATAGAACCAAACATCAACAATCATATTATGGCACTGTCCTAAAAGATTTCACATTCGTTGATCATTAGGATAGGTGCATGGACTTCAGGTGAACATCATATGAACTATAAAGCTGCTTTACACATGTTGATCCTAAAAGCCTGCATGCATATAAGTACTAAGATATAAAAACACTAAATAGATGATGGAATCCAAGCCCTAACATCTTCCATAAGCAACAAAGCAACCAAATCCTCAAAGTTCAACATAGAGACACTTGGAGATGTCAAGGGACTTGTATGTAAGTCCAAGTCCATTCAAAGTAACAAAAACCAAATCATCGTCATCCACAGGTACATATATTGAAGCAAGGTCTTTTGCAATCTGCTTTATCTCTGCAACATAATCACTAATGCTTCAATTCCCATGCCATGCATCATGCAATCTTTGCTTCAACTATATCTTTCTTTCCTTTGTGCAAGTGCCATACATTTTCTCAATGATCTCTCAGGCACATCTTTGCATATACTAGTATTTTTTATGTGGGGGATCAATATCTCTGAAATGCATATGGATATCCAATGTAAAACCTTCTTGTTTTTACCTATCTAGTCTTTGTAGCCCTTCTTTTATTCTTGCATAGGTTTGTCAAGAAGTTCAATGTATGCATCTTCACTTGTAATGAGGCCCCATAAACTCTCCCCATTAGTAAATTCTCCATGCAATAGGACTATACACTATAGTTATCCTTAGTCAACTTGTCACCAACAATTTGAGTAATATATGCAGTTTTTAACATTATAATGGTTGAAATTTCAAAAAAATCAACAATATAAAATGTGCCAGATCACTATTCAAGCATGTGAACAAGTTTGAGCCTCAACCACTCAAATTCGAGGGCAAAAAACATTAAAAATACCCAAGAAAATACACATAAACTTAGTTCCAATTATGTGACTATCATATATGTCCAAATTCTATCACATATATATTTACACCATGCCTATATGTCATATATTATATGAGCTATCTTGCAAGAAACAATGAAAATGGGGCTCAAACAATGGCCATATGGTCCAAAAAGCATCAAAATACGTGTCTAAAATTGACCGTTTTCCATTATGTTTTTCTACCATTTTTATGCCGAGAATGAAGTCCTAGACAAACTCAAACCCAAATACTTTCTTTGGAAATTTTTTGATAATTTTGTACTTCAAATTGGCACCCATTTTAAGGGGCTCCAATGTGAAATAAATGTGAAATACCCAGCTCCATGAGGCTATAGTGTGAACATCAAAATGTTTGAACTAGTTCAAGACTTGCCAATGTGAAAAGGGTTATATTGAAGGGGGCTTAATTTTCCTTTAGCCTAAGCCTTGAAGAAAAGCCTTATAATACAAAACTAATTGTTTATTGTTGTGCATTGTCAATGGCAATGCCATTTTGGGCCAAATCCTCTAGGTGTGAAAATGGAGTCAATGTTAGTGTTGAGGGCATCCTTTCATCTTGCTCAGTTGAATTTAAATCTTGCGCTTTAACACTCATAAGCAATCACACAAAAAAACTCTACTCTTCTTTTCTATCTCTGAGATGACAAAGCCCCTGCTTCCATGGATAATCAGACCTCTACTTCAACAAGGTCCCCCTATGCTCCTTTCTTACAAGCAGGTCCACTACTTAAGCAAAACCTAAGCTTAAGTTGCCCTGTAGCTTCCAACATTTGATACATGAATACAAAATCAAAATTGATCAAAACCTTACTACCATACATCAATTTGCAACCTTCCATGACTTCTAAAATGCATTCAAAGCGAGCACCAATGCCTCAAATTTGAGCTCCAATGGCTCTACAAATCTAGGTACCTATTTTAGGTGGATTAGATGAGGATTTATACCTAATTTAATGGTAGATAGCAAGCTTTCAATACAATGTAGACCTCAATTTGTCACACTCGATCCAATCTTTTGCTTGCACGCTCTCACTCTAATACTAACTAAAAAGAATCAACATAGATGTGCAATGGAAGGGATATGGTAAAAGGTATGGAGGCTCAATCAATCTTCTTCTTCTTCTCTTCCATTGTTAATAAGATATACACAAATAATCTCACTAAAGTGATAGATACCTTTTGATGCTAAAGTTTCTTTGTACCTTGCCTTTCTTTTCTTTAGTGCATACATAGGATATAGACTTAGTTTGTGTTATATTTCTCAACATTGGGCATTGTAGAAAAAGCTACCTATATTGCATTGTGATTGTTAGAGTGACATTTAGTTGGCATGGAACCATGTCTTTCATGCAAAGGCAAAGCATGTTGAGGTGAAGTATCACTTCATCAAGGAGGTGCTTGAGGACAAGCGTGTTGAACTTGTCAAGATCTATAGATGATAACCTTGCAAATCATCTCATGAAGAGTTTATCTTTTGAGCACTTTGTACACTATGAACTGACAGTGGGCATTTGATAGTATCTTCACTTTCTTGTTATACTCCTACAAAGGCACATTGGCCTTTAAGTGAGAGGTTGTTGGGATAAAGGCCAATGGCCTATAGTAGTGTGGGCACCCTTTGTATACATACACATTGTACAATCATATATATGTGAAGATAACAAAAAATAAGGATACCATTCATTTTGTATCCATATAACCATAAAAGTTTAATAATGGTAATTGCACATAAGCTAAACCCCATCTTCTAGTATCAATAAGCACTAATATGGATTCTTGAAGGGAAGATCACTACTTTGACAACATTGTAAGACCATAAGAGTCAAGAAATGGGCCAAATCTTCCAGGAGGCCAAAGATAGTTCACCTCTAGCTAGATATGGAGATGGCACTTGATCAAGTTAGATGGAAGGACATGTAGTTAATCAACCAAAGAATTGGATTTTCCTTAAAGTGGCTAACCTCCCTTTCATGTTGGCCTCTCCTCTTTGCAGTTGCTACCCATCCCTTTTTCAACATACTTGAGAGAATGGTGTGTAGGGGCAAGATCTCAAGCATCAAATACAAAGATAAACAAGTAGTTGACTAAAGTTTCACAAATGACCTACTCTTGGTGCTAGAAGCTTCTTATGGAAATTCACAACAAGTTCTTGATCTTCTCAATTGCTATACTAGGGCAATCATATTTTCTTTTAACGTCAAGAAATCAACACTTCATCAATGTGATAGAAGAAACTCTTATTGTCCTTAGAAGGAAGGGGAGAGTGATCAACAAAGGTGTATGTTTTCGTTACTTGGGATTTCCAATTTCTATGGATATTAAGGAATCCCTAAGAAACTAGTTGGGTTTTTAGCGAAAGTTTAAAACAAGGCCTAGCGTAGCATGGCGTGGCCCTTTTAGAGAAACTTTAAAACAAGGTGTGGAGCAACATGACATGGCCCCTTCATGTCAAGCTTGAAATTTTAAATAAATTTAGTTTTCCATCCTTACACTCTACCTTCCCTTGAATTCATGGAATAAAACATCCTTAAAGTCTTTGAATTCAATATTGGGCAAGTTTCTATGGGGAAGCACAATAAAAGCAAGTATCAAACCCATCTCTATAGATTGCTTAAAGAAAGGAAACTAGTCAAGGTGGAATTGGCCTAATGGATTTGGAAGGTGAGATTATTGTTTTGAGAGCCAAGCTTCTTCTTAAATGTTGGTAGTTTGACACCCCTTCATCGATGTTGGCAAAGTTAATAGCATAGACCAACAGGGAATTTTGCAAAATATGGCATCTAAAGGGGAAAGACTTGTTGCAACTAGTGCAACCCAACAAGGAATTTGCCAAAAAAAGTCATTTAAAGGGCAGAGACTTGTTGACCGCTCAACATAGTATGAATGTCAAATCATTTGAGATCATTACTCATTGATTGGCCTCATGGTCTTCCAATCTAAATGGGAGCTAGTAGGGCAAGAGTAACAAAAAATTTAGACCAAGGGATAACGTTTTTTTATCATGAGCATGTGTCCCCCCTCTAGCCAAAGTGGTTGGCAAAAGAGGAATTCATCTGGTCAAGATTGGTCTACATAAGGCAAGTTAATGGATCAAAGATTGGGCCTAGTCTACAGCTTTCAAGAGGCTGGCTAACTAGCAAGTAGTTTCTCATCACCCCTCCAACTTCAAGATAATCTCTAATGGAAAATTTGGCAACATTACCCTTCCTTCCTAGAGCACTGTTAAAGGCAGGGTAAGGGCATGACCTAGGGTTCTATTAAGTAGTCTTTAAGTGTAGTTTTGAGCCTTTGTAATGGTTCAGATGTGAAAAGTCATGAGTAGATTATGAGTCTTTTTGGGGAACTTAGAAGGAAGATTCGTGAGATTTCTGTATGTCTATTCACGTTAGGAAAACAGATGAGCCTGTAAACAATGTTGTGATTATGAAGGAACAAAACAGATTTCTCTGCATGTGTTTCTCTCTGCATTCAAAACTGTTATCTGTTTTGTATAATCAATTATCTGAATTATGAAATGGAAAGCTAGTCTGTATATGTTGTCAATGGTGTGTTCTGACAAAGACAGAAAGGCCAATAATAGTTGCAATCTGAATCTGTTTTATATCAAAGAGATGTCTGTTTTGGGTTAATTTAGGGAACCTTTTTGACCCCTAACACTTGGTGATCCTGCAAGTTAGTCTTTGGGCATCAGGCGGGATGGTTCAGAATGGAACAGGTGCATAATATTCATGAGTTAAAGGATACAGTCAGAAATGGATTCTTGGCTTGAGGAATTTTGGTATTGGACTACTGAAGAGGAGAACGGGAATCCTTTACACTGGCTCTATTACAGGAGTTTCAGAATTGGACAACAGAAGAGGAGAAGTTTGAGGCATATAGTCAGGTATTTCTGAACACACAGTTTCCTAATTTACCTTTGGACATTATTGGAAAGGTCAAGGAGGTAGTGTGGAAAGAACAGACAAAACAGGTTGCTCCTTTTGGCTTGAAGTATACAGGCAGTGTGTTTAGGTAAATTTGGCATAATTAGTATCTTTGGCAATTTCATCAACCATATGGACTGAATTATACACCTAAGTTGGTCAAGGGAACATGGAGAAATCGGCGTGGTTGTGCCAGTCATCACTGTGAACGTTGTGCACCTAGAGGTCAGCAGTAGATTGAACTAATGACAGAAAAGATTTATGGTATATGTCAATAGAAAAATATAGGGGTGAAAGCTTTGGAACCTATTATACTAGGCTATAGGCAAAATTAGAATAGAAAGAGAAATAGAGGAAGAAGGAACAATAGAGGTCCAGTAGTGCCAGTCAGGTGGATATCCTGGATTTAGGGTTTTTGAGTGATCAGGAAGTATAGATTGAAGAAGTAGGTCCTAGTCATGCAACAGGAGATGTTGTTACTGATCATCAATTACAGGTAACACCAGGTGAGGAGGAGAGAAACAAAAATAGATTTCTGGAACTCCTAGCATGATCTCAAATTTAGAGATAGGAAAGGAGAAAAGGAAGGTTTCAACCATTGCCTAAAATGCCAGCAAGAAGAAAGGTTGCAGCAACACAACAGCTAGGATCAATGGCACAACCCCCTAATCTAGCAAATCTCAAAGTCAAAGTTTCAAACTTTAAGGGTGAGTTCAAAAAAGGAATACCCTGATGCCCATGTAGCTCAATTTAGCACAAAATGGGAAGCAAGTGGACTAGGAGTATTGTATGGAGATGATGTGAAGAAGCAATAATTTGCTACCACATTGGAGGGTAAGGCTATGAACTGGTTTACTCAGTATGGTGCAGCCCATTTTGCTGATACACAAGCATTACAAATAGCATTTTTGGCAAGATTCAGAAGGTGGAAAACACCCACTTATATTCTGAAGAAGCTTAAAACAATGAAACAGAAGAACCTTCTTGTGGAGGATTATGCACTATAATTTTTAGATTGGAATGGAATACTTGCACCGAATGAAAGGCCAACCAATGAGATACTGGGGGAATATTTCTATAATGGGTTGAGGGAATCCCTAAGAAGTAATTAGCCCATACAGATATTCCTAGAAGTGCGGGAGGATTTGATCAGTTGGTAGCAGTTGCCAGAAGAGCAGAGAAAAGGTTGGGAACCATCAAACATAAGAAGAAGAAGAAGTATAGCAAAGATTCAGATTCAGAGTCTGACTGAGATTCAAATTTAGAGGATGACAGTTTAGATTCTGATTCTGATGATTCAGAAGATGAGGAAAGAAAATCCAAAAGCAGGAAGAAGAAAAGGAAAGAGAAGCAAAGAAGTAAAGCTAGGGGAAAGAAGGACAAAAATGGTAAGGGAAAGACAAATAGCAAGTATCATAACCTAAATAAACAAATTATTGGAACTCTGAAGAGTATGGGAATTTCAACATCTCAGAAGAAGGACAAACCATATTGTAACACATGCCAAAAGCATGGGCACATAAATGCTACTTGTTGGTATAATCCTAACAATAGGGCAAACCCAAGACAGCAAGTGCCAAGGGCAAGTGCACCAGCTGCAAATGCAATAGAACCAGACAGAAATAGAGTAATGGAAGGTCCACCTAGAAGATTTCAAGGGAGAAATACCTAAGGATCACCTAATCCTCAAGGAAATGGTAATCTAAATGATGACCAATGCACATACTATGGAGAAATGAATCATAGGCAGGGTCTTAATTGCTCATTGTGGTGTAAACACAGAGAGGAGAGAGGTATCCCTATTATAAGATATACCAATCAGAGAGCACATGCATAGGCACAACATAATAGGCCACCACAAGCTAATGTATTCATTGTGGAGAAAGCTAGGCAAGTTAATGAACCTATGTTGCAGAAACAATAAGGGGACTATCTCAATGTGTTGCATGTCCAGTGTGATTGTTCAAATTGTATACAGGTGGAGGAGATTCCTGAAAAATCAGCATCATTTCTGGTTATTATAAGATCAGGTGGAAAGTATGTGGCTAATCGTGTTATATCCCATAAGGAGATGAAATACCCTCAGTATTGGGAGAATCAAAGACGGGTCAAACAAGGGTGTTTGAAGGAAATTCAGAAGAGACAAAAAATTGACTATGGTAAACAAATATTGCAGTAGCAAATACTTGATATACAATTAAGTATTCAGGAGGAGATTCAGCATCAAGAGATAAGGGAGGCTCAATTGATAGTTGAAGTTTTCAGGAATACCATTGTTACAATGGATTAGATTTTAAGTTTGGTCCCAGAGTTTAAAAGACATCTACTCAGAGATCTGAGTGCGGAGGAAGAATAGGTGGATGAACCTAAAGCATGTTAGATTGAAGTTGAAGATGTGGATTACAAAGTACCCAAAATCACTATTAATTTTCAAGAACATGAAATTCAGGGAGCATTGCTGGATGGAGGTTCAGGCACGTGAATATTCTACCTGAATTCATGTATGCTAGATTGAAGTTACCTAAGCTAGAAGAAGCTCCTTTTCAACTGAAGATGGCAGATCAAAGGAGGATTCAACCTTTAGAAATTCTTAGAAATCAACAGCTTATTGTTTCAGGACTTACCTTTCTAGTGAATTTTGTGGTTCTGAAAAAGGATGAAGGAGACAGCCCATATCCACTTTTGTTTTTCGGAAGGCCTTGGTTTAAGCAGGCTAAGGTTAAACAAGATTCGAGAGCTGCAAAAATAACAATCAGGAAGGGAAAAAAGAAAGTGCACATGAACATGGTGCCAAATGAAACTTTGCCAAAGGAAGCCAAGGCATGTATGCGCAAGGGATTAACATGGTGAAGAAATTTGATGATGATAAAGAAAATGCTTTTCTTAAAGTTTATGAATCAGTTGTACCTATTTTTGATATAAATATGGTCAGAATTCTAGAACAATTCAAGGAGCAAAAGGAATCTGTAACCTCCCAACAATAGAATGAGAGTAAACAGGAAGATCCTACAGAAGAGCACAGGAAGTTATCTAAATAGGAGGAGAAGATGCATACTTAGCATATCATTCAGGTTGAAAAGGCTTTTGAGGAACGAATGGCTAAAACTGCCAGGGTCCAAGAAGATGATTTACAAGATCTTAATTTGGGTTCTGAAAAGGATCCTCAAATGGTCAAAGTGAATGTTCATGTCGAAGGCCTGTTCAAAATAGATCTGAGTCAGTTATTGCAAGAATTTAAAGATATTTTTGCATGGACTTACTGTTGAGATATCGAGCTCCACTCGTGATACGCCAGGGTGACCGTTGTGTATTTATGTCACCGACTTGTCAGTTGCAGACGTGGTTGGTACACCGCCCATGAATAATAGCTACATGATAGCTATCCTTATCTACTCTAGTTCGTGGCTCAGTTAGTATGCCAACTTAGTTAGTTGAGTTTGGTTTTGAGACCCATATAGAGGGTTCTTCTATTTCTTTGTACTAGAGTTCTTTTGGCTTACACAACTAAGAAGAGAAAAAAAGTTTTCAGCCTCCACCCTTGTGTGTCTTCCCCCATTGTGCAAGCAAGAAAGCTACAAGTGAGACTCCTTCCTTCTCTCCCACAATCTTGACATGGTATCAGAGCCTTGTTCGTGGTAAGGAGCTCAAGAAAGCAAGCCAAGCTCACGATGGTCTGGTAAGAGGAGCAGTGTTGCTTCATTTTCTGTTTTGGGAGCAGATCTCTGCAGGTAGCACAGCCGGAAATTGCAGGAGTGCATTGTCTCAGGTTGAGACGCCCTTCTCAGGAGTGCATTGTCTCAGGTTGAGACACCCTTCGCGACCCTGTTTTTTTGATTTGAGGCCATTTCGGGGCCTGTTTTAGAAGCGGAAGTTTTCTGCACGCACTCAGGAAAAGGCCCAGTTTTATGCTGTGCAGCCACTGTTCTACAAGTCGGTGAAAAGTTTCTGTAGAAATTGCATCGTATGCTTGTGCGCAGAGACATTGGGAGTTACAGAATCATCCCTGTTGCCTGTTGATGCAAAATCGTCACTAGGAAGTGACTGTGTGGTCAAATACCACTTTCGCCAGTTTTGCAGATTTGCCCTTGTGAGGGTGAAGCTGTGTTTTTTGCAGTGACAGAATTTTTTGCAGTGTTCTGTAATGGCATCTGATTCTCTTTCACAGATTGTCACTAAAAAGCTTGACAAGAACAACTTCCAAGCATGGAAGTTTAGAATGACAAATTTCCTTATGGGAAAAGGATATTGGGAATTTGTTGCAGGAAATGAAGAAGAACCAGTTCTTCCTGATGTTCCCAATCAACAGCAAATGCAGGCATTTAAAGCATGGCATGAGAGAGCCAGGAAAGTTATGTACTGGCTGTCTATCAGTATTTCAGACTCTATGATTGTGCATATTCAGGATGCAAGTACGCCAAAGGAGGCATGGGATACTTTGTCAAAAATGTATAGCACAAATACTCAAGCCAGGAAAATGCAGCTCAAGCAAGAGTTGCATAATGTGCAAAGAGAAAATATGAGCATCAATGACTACCACATGAAGGTGAAGAAGATTGCAGATGCACTTGCTTCCATTGGATCGCCAGTGGAAGATGATGATTTAGTTTCTGTGACCTTGAATGGTCTAGGAAAGGATTATGCACAGTTTCGGACATCCATTTCAGTTCGTGAAAGATTTCCTGATTTTGAGGAGTTGATTGCTCTTCTAATTTCTGAGGAGCAGAGAAATGGTGGTGCATCTTCTTCAGGAGGAACTTCAAAAGAAGCTGTCTTCTACTCAAATGCTGGAAGAGGTAGAGGCAGAGGTAGAGGAGGCCGATTTGGAGGCCGTGGTAGAAATCAGAATATGCAGCAAGCTCAAGAAAACCAGTCCTATGGAGGAGGACGTGGTAACTCTAGAGGCAGGGGGAGCCAAAGAGGTCGTGGTGGATGGCAAAGAGGTCAAAATGCAAACAGTAATGTTGAATGCTACTACTGTGGTAAAATGGGTCATATGGCTAAAGACTGCTATAAAAAGCAGAATGACATCATGAATGGAAAACTGCAACAAGGGAATTATGCATCTTCTAGCAGACAGGGTGATGACAGAAATGAGCATTTGTTCATGGTGCAGCACATGAACAATTCTGTCACAAGTGCAGAAGAAAGCAATGATGTATGGTATGTTGACTCAGGTGCATCAAACCACATGACAGGTCATGCAGAATGGATGGAGGATGCAAGGAAAATGGAAAAACCAGGATTTGTGGAGACTGGTGATGATACTGCACATCCGATTGTGCAGATTGGAAAAATTCCTTTGTCTATGCAGGATGGGAAAAAGAAATACCTGTCCGATGTATTTCATGTCCCCAATATCACCAAGAATCTGGTTTCTGTTGGTCAAATGGTTGAACAGGGCTTGCAGGTCAGATTTAATCCTCATGGATGCTTTGTTGAGGATATAAAAAATAAAGGTCGCTTGATAGCAAAAGGAAAGAAGAAGGGCAGAATGTTTACATTGGATGCAGACATGCCTGAATTGAGTGCAGCAATGTTTGCACATGGGACCGGTGTAGTTGCAGATATTGATATCTGGCATAAACGCATTGGTCATGTTAATGTACAGCGACTTAAATCAATGCAGGCCCAAAACATTGTTGCAGGATTGCCTAAATTCAAGGTTGCAGAAATGCATAAGGTATGTGAAGCCTGTCAGTTTGGAAAACAGGCAAGGAAACCATTTCCTAGACATGTTCAAGAGAGTAAGAAGCCATTGGAATTAATCCACTCTGATGTGTGGACAACTAAAGCTGCATCTCTTGGAGGCTGTCATTATTTTGTCAGTTTTATTGATGACTATAGCAGAAAAGTTTGGGTGTATTTTATGAAAAAGAAAAGTGAAGTTTTTGGGCATTTCAAAACTCTTAAAGCGATGGTTGAAAAAGAAACAGGCCTGCAAATAAAATGCCTAAGGTCAGATGGAGGGGGAGAGTACCTCTCAAATGAGTTTGCAAGGTTCCTGCAGGAGCATGGCATAAAGCAGCAATATTCATGCAGTCATACCCCACAACAAAATGGAATTGCAGAAAGGAAAAACAGGCATATTGGAGAGGTGTCTCGTGCCATGCTCAATGAAAAAGACTTGCCAGATTTTTATTGGGCTGAAGCAGTTGCTACAGCCGTCTACATAATGAACAGGACTCCCACTGCAGCAATACATGGAATGACTCCAGAGGAGAGGTATACTGGTAGGAAACCAGATATTTCTCATTTGAAAATTTTTGGTTGCATTGCCTATGTACATGTGCCAGATGAGTTGAGATCCAAGTTGGATCCAAAAGCTGAGAAGTGCATCTTTATTGGTTACTCTCTGCAGCAAAAAGGGTATAGATGCTATAACCCCTCTACTCGTAAGTTTACAGTGAGCAGAGATGTTGTTTTTGATGAGATGAGTAGCTGGTATAAACCAGTAAATGTGATTGATGATGTAGGTGCACAAAATGGTAATGCTGCACAGAATTCACAGCAGCAGTCACAAAATATTAGTGGACCTGGAGCATCCTCTAGCAGTGGTTCACATTCTTCGCCATGGACAGGTAGATTGAGATCAGGAGAATCTTCTCAAAGCAATGCAGATAGTGGTATGCAGGTATCACGAAAAGGAAAAGAGAAGGTTGATCAGCCCATGTTTGATGTGAATGCAGGTCACTCTTATGTGGATGGTGAATCCAGTGGCTCAGAACAGAGCATTGATGATGAGTTGGGTATTCCTTCTATTGTTACACCTGGAGTAAGGAAGACCAGGGATGTTTTGAGAGCACCTGGGAGTGAACCTACTTTGCGCAGGTCTACGAGAGCTAGGTATCCTGTGGATAGGCTGAAATATGATGGATTTACAGCCATTCACTATGCATATATGGTTAAAGTGATACAGGAACCATAACCCACTTCTTTTGAGGAAGCCATGGGAAAAGAAAAATGGGAGAAAGCCATGGATGAAGAAATGGATGCCCTAGAAGCAAATGCTACATGGGAATTGATACCTTTGCCTAAAGGTAAAAATGCAATTGGCTGTAAGTGGGTTTATAAGGTGAAGCACAATGCAGATGGTTCTGTGAACAGATACAAGGCAAGATTAGTAGTCAAGGGGTATGCACAAACATATGGCATTGACTATGAAGAAACATTCAGTCCGGTTGCAAGGATGGCAACTGTAAGAGCAGTCATTGCTATGGCTGCATCAAAGGGATGGTCTTTACATCAGATGGATGTAAAGAATGCCTTCTTGCATGGTGATTTGCAAGAAGAGGTCTATATGGAGCAGCCACCAGGTTATGTGCATGCTGTTCATCCTGAGTTTGTTTGCAGGTTGAAGAAAGCCTTGTATGGCTTGAAGCAAGCACCTAGAGCATGGTCTGACAAGATAGGGCAGTATCTTGTCACTATTGGCTTTCAGATTTCCAAGGCAGATTTCTCACTTTATGTGAGAAAAACAGAGAAAGGTATTATGCTACTTGTCATTTATGTTGATGATTTGATTATGACAGGTGACAGTGATGAAGATATCCTTCATGTGAAAATGCTATTGAAGCAGAAGTTTGAGATGAAGGATTTGGGAGAGCTGCGTTATTTCTTGGGCATTGAGGTGATTAGATCACCAAGTGGGATACATCTCTTGCAGAGGCAGTATGGATTGGACATGCTGTCCAAATATGGGATGACAGGATGTAAGCCTATTTCAGTTCCTTTGGAGCAAAATGTGAAGCTGAGCACAGATGCAGGTGAGCTTCTAGAAGACCCTACTATGTACAGACGCATAGTAGGAAGTTTGATTTATATGACTATTACCAGGCCAGATTTGAGCTATGCTGTTGGATTGGTAAGTCAGTTTATGCAGGCTCCAAGGAAACCACATTTGGATGCGGCTAGACGCATACTCAGGTATGTGAAGTCCACATTGCAGTATGGACTATTTTATGAGACTGGGGTTCAGATACAGTTGCATGGATACACTGATGCTGATTGGGCTGGTAGTATTTCTGATAGACGGTCTACCAGTGGATATGTGTTCTCTTTTGGGAGTGCTGCAGTCACTTGGAGCAGCAAGAAACAGCCTACAGTTGCCTTGTCGAGCACAGAGGCTGAGTACAGGGGTGCAGCAATGGCTGCATGTGAGGTAGCTTGGTTGCATAAGCTACTTTATGATATGCATCAGTCTACAGATGGGCCAGTTGTCATTTATTGTGACAACATGAGTAGTATACACTTGGCAAATAACCCAGTCTATCATGCTAGAACAAAGCACATTGAGGTGCATTATCACTATGTGCGAGAGAGGGTTTTACTAGGTCTTATTGATCTAGTTTATGTCAGCACAGAGGATCAGGTAGCTGACATATTCACGAAGGCATTGGGCGCAGAGAAGCTGCGCAAGTTCAGAGACCTGCTTGGTGTGCAGGAATTGGGATTGAGCTCGAGGGGGAGTGTTGAGATATCGAGCTCCACTCGTGATACGCCAGGGTGACCGTTGTGTATTTATGTCACCGACTTGTCAGTTGCAGACGTGGTTGGTACACCGCCCATGAATAATAGCTACATGATAGCTATCCTTATCTACTCTAGTTCGTGGCTCAGTTAGTATGCCACCTTAGTTAGTTGAGTTTGGTTTTGAGACCCATATAGAGGGTTCTTCTATTTCTTTGTACTAGAGTTCTTTTGGCTTACACAACTAAGAAGAGAAAAATAGTTTTCAGCCTCCACCCTTGTGTGTCTTCCCCCATTGTGCAAGCAAGAAAGCTACAAGTGAGACTCCTTCCTTCTCTCCCACAATCTTGACACTTACACTGATATGAAAGGAGTGGATCCTAGATTTTGTATGCACATGATTAACCTCAAAAAAGATGCAGTCCCTGTTATTTCACAGAGATACAGGATGAACCCAAACTATGCAAAGACTATCACAAGGAGGAGTTGGATAAACTTCTAAAAGTGAGATTTATTTATCCTTTGGAGAAGGTGAAATGGTTATCACCTAAAGTGGTGGTGCCAAAGAAGAATGGCAAACTTAGAATCTGTGTTGACTACAGGAAACTAAATGCAACCACTATAGCTGATCCTTTCCCATTATCATTTCAGGATACTCTGTTGGATGCAGTTGTAGGTCATCAAATGTACAGTTTCTTGGATGGTTTCAGTGGTTACAATCAAATATTGATGGTAGAAGAAGATAGAGAGAAGACTGCTTTTGTTACAGAGTGGGGAGTTTATGCCAAAAATGTAATGGTATTTGGGTTAAAAAATTCTCCACCTACATTTCAGAAATGGGTACATGAAGTCTTTGCTCCATACTTAATAACATTCATGAGAGTCTTTCTAGATGATTTTAGTGTGTTTGGGAAGGCTGTGGATCACCTTAATCAACTCAAATTATGCTTTGAAAGATGCAGAATGGCTAGGTTGAGTCTTAATCCAACCAAATGTGATTTTGATGTTAAAAGAAGGATCTAGGGCATATCATTTCAGAAGAAGGAATGCAGGTTGATCCCAGGAAAGTGGCAACTATTCAAAAGGCCAAGGCAACAGCAAACTTGAAGGAATTGAGTAGATTTGTTGGACAGATCAAGTGGCATAACAAATTTTTGAAATATTTGTCTCATGTCTATGTTCCATTGACCAAGTTGACCAAGAAATATGTGAAGTATGTCTGGACAGAAGAATAGGAAAAAGCATTCAAATTATTGAAGAAGATGTTACAAGTAGCACCAATAATGTAGCCTCCTGATTGGAGTTTGTCATTCCATGTGTTTGGAGATGCCTCTGATATTGCAATGGGAGTTGTGTTAATGTAGGAAAAATAGAAAGGCTGGTTTAGACGAGTTTATTATGCAAGCAAGGTCATGACAAGAGAAAAAATAAATTATTATGTTACTGAAAGGGAGTGCTTGGGAGTTATCTTTGCACTGAAAAAGTTCAGACATTATTTTTTGGGCAATTCAATAATAATTCATGTTGATCATCATGCATTGATCTATTTGGTGAACAAACCACAACCAACAGGAAGATTGGCTAGATGGATTCTCTTATTATAGGATTTTGATTATTCAATTGTGCATAGACCTGGAAGAGAACATTTGATTGTTGATTATCTAAGAAAATTGGAGTCAGGAGAACCTTTTGAAGGGATACCAGATGATTTACCTAATGCAGACTTATTTCAGATTCAGGCAACCAAGTCAGATGATTGGTATGAATAAATTCTTAATTACCTTACTAAAGGGGTATTCCTTGAGGGAATGACAAAAGACCACAAGACAAAGCTGGTATTAAGAATTGCAACCTATTCAGTAGTTGGAGGATATATGTACAAGAGAGGAGTGGATCTGATTTTCACGACACGTGTTCCTAACAGTCAACAGTAGGCAGCAGTGTTAACTGAAGCTCATACATGAAGTTCTAGAGGTCACTTTTTGGGTGACATAACCAGTAGAAAAATGTTTCAGAGTGGTTTATGGTGGCCAATAGTAATCAGAGATTCACATCAATATGCAAAGGCATGTGATAGATGTCAAAGGGATGGATATCCAAGGAATCAAAACAGAATGAGGCAGCATTTGAAAGGTGAGAAGGATCGAAGCTTGCACGCGAGCTATGGCGGGAGAGCAAGAGCAACAAAGAGAGAGACAAGAAATGGGAACTCCAACCGTCACAATGTGTGACCGGGCCTTCCTTTATTCAAACTGTCACTAAAAGAATAAAGAATAAAGTGACATGACGGGCGCCCGCCACCTGCAGTGTGCAGTGGTGGGTACTGTCAGTGTAGTAATACACGGGGTGGCACGGCGGAGGCGCCTTTACCCCCAACAGCATTCAGTTTTGCCATTGGGTCCTTTTGAGAAGTGGGGAATGGATTTTATGGGTCCATTTAAACTAGCAATAGAACTTTCAGGAAAGATATATTTTGGTTGCTACAGATTATTGTACCAAATGGGTAGAAGATGTTGCATTAAAGGATAATAAGGCAAGGAGTGTGGCCTATTTCTTGTACAATAACATAATGACCAGATTTGGCTGCCCAATGGAACTTGTATCAAATCAGGGAGTCCATTTTCTTAACAAGGTGATTAAAGTTTTGACTGAAACTCATATGATTAGCCATAAAATGTCCTCGGTATATCATCCACAGGCCAATGGATTAGCTGAGAGATAACAAGATTTTGGTTAAAATTCTTAAAAGGACTGTTTCAGAAAACAAGAAGGATTGGGATTTGAAATTGAATTCAGCACTCTGGGAATTGAGAACAGCCTTTAAGGTCAGTGCAAGCCTCACACCATTCAGATTGATCTATGGCATGGAAGCTATGGTGATAATGGAGATCATAGTACCATCTTTGAGGGTGGCAATTTCAAATAGACTAACACAAGAGGATTCACTTAAACAGAGATTGGAGCAGTTGATGTCTTTGGATGAAGACAGATGTCATAGTGCTTATGTGGCTACTGTGATTCAAAATAGAAGATCTACATGGCTGAATCAATACTTGAAGAAGAAGAAATTCAAACAGGGAAATTTGGTCTTAATGTATAACTCTAAATTGGACAAGCATCTTGGCAAATTAAAACTCAGGTATGTGGGACCATGCAGAATTTTTAAGGATTTAGGGCAAGGAACATTTCAGTTGGCTGATTTGGAGGGTAAATTGTTGGCTAAACCTACGAATGGTTTTAGATTAAAGTTATTTTTGCTCAATAAGTTCCAAGATGCTGATTTGAATTTGGTGGGAGTGGACACAAATTCATTTTCACACATATCCTTTCATGATGTTGTGGATATCAACCACGTCCAGTATGCAATTATAAAAAGGAACATTGATGATGCGAAATGTCAAATCTCCACATGTGTGAAATATCAAATCTCCACATGTTCTGAAAAGTCAGAGGGTGGTGTATTGACTGAAAATTGGGCAATTGTACCTGTTGGGGAAGTGCAAACTTCTATGCAAATGGAGAATTTCATTGCAAATGTTCAATCTGAAAAAGTGAGTGTGATTGATACTCAGATAGATGTCAGTGCAAAAGATTTTCAGAAAATTGATGAAGTTGTTCCAAGAGGTGAGGAGGAAACCAAAAATGTTGCAGAGATTGAGAAATCAATTCAATCAGTTTTAACTTATATTCAGGCAAAGCAGAATTGACAATCAGGAATGCAGGATTGAAATTCTCAGGACTAAAATGAAAACAAGGGATTTTGTGGGTTCAAGTCCACTATTTTGGAACAATAGCAACCACCGTGGGTGTGCCAGTGTTAAAGGCATGGTAAGGGCATAACTAGGGGTCTATTAAGTAGTATTTAAGTGTAGTTTTGAGCCGTTGTAATGGTTCAGATGTGAAAAGTCATGATTAGATTATGAGTCTTTTTGGGGAAGTTAGAAGGAGGAGTCATGAGATTTCTGTATGTCTATTCACGTCAGGAAAACAGATGAGCATGTAAACAATGTTGTGATTATGAAGGAACATAACAGATTCCTCTACCTGTGTTTCTCTCTATATTCAAAATTGTTATCTGTTTTGTATAATCAATTATCTGAATTATGAAATGGAAAGTTGGTCTGTATGTTGAAGTAATGTTCAATGGTGTGTGTTCTGACAAAGACAGAAAGGCCAATAATAGTCGCAATAATCTGAATCTGTATTATATCAGAGAGATGTCTATTTTGGGTTAATTTAGGGAAAGCTTTTTGGCCCCTAGCAAGCACGATGGCAAGAACATCTCTTGTTATCTTAATACTTCAGTGTTCAAGATTCAGAGAGAGAGAGAAAGGCAAAGACATGGAGCTGTAATAGAGAGTAGTGAACTCTCATTGTTCTCTTCTTCTCAATTACTCCATAATGCTTACTAAAGTCTAATCACACATAACCGATAAACACACTAGGTCACTAACTGACCTTACCACTAGCTCTAGTTGAGTCTGACTGACTCAGTTATTACAACACACATGTAGAGCGATAGCTAAGATGACAGCTATCTAGATAAGGTCAGTCATGTGGGTGATACTAATCATGAGCTTGATTCTCAACACTCCCCCTCAAGCTCAAGCTAAATGATGTACTCCAAGTAGCTCCCTGAAATGCACAAACTTCTCTTTACCAAGTGATTTGGTAAAGATATCTGCTACCTAATCTTCTATCTTCACATGAAGCAGATCAATCTTTCCAGTAAGTACCATCTCCTTGATAAAATGGTATTGAACTTCTATGTGTTTGGATCTAGCATGATAGATGAGGTTGCTAGCCAGCATCACACTACTGAGATTGTCACAATGCAAGGTGACCTTCCTGTCTAACTCTATACCCAAGTCATGTAGTAGTTTCACAAGCCAAATTGCTTCACATGCTGCTAAGGCTGCACCCTTGTATTCTACCTCTGTACTAGATAAAGCAACGGCCGGCTACTTCTTACTACTCCAACTGATCATATTGTTGCCCAAACCGAAAGCATAACCACTGTTTGACCTCCTGTCATAGAGTTGACCCAATCAGCATCCGTATAACCTATGAAGTCGAATGATTTTCCATGCTCATAAAACAACCCATAATTAGTGATACCCTTCACATACCCCATAATCCTCTTGATTGCATCTAAGTGCGGCTTACAAGGGTTCTGCATAAATTGGCTAATCAGCCCCACTGCATAACTCAAGTCAGGACAAGTAATAGTAGTAAGGTAAATCAGGCTACTCACTATCTATCTGTACATATTGACATTCTCGATCTCAGTCCCAACATCAATTGCAAGTTTTTACATTCTAATCCAATGGTGTTTTCATGGCTTTACACTCCATCATGCCATATTTCAGCAACATATCATGAGCATACTATTATTGTAATAGCCATATACCTTGAGGTGTAGACACAACCTCAATCCCGAGAAACTACTTTAGCTCACCAAGATCCTTGACTTTGAATTCAATCTCTCTAACATTGCTTTAATTTCAGCAATCCCATGATCATCATCTCTAGTGATTTGATCATCATCTTCAGTGATAATCAAATCATCAACATAAACCACCAGAAAAACATAACCATGCTTTGTCTTCTTTGTAAATAGGTTGTGATCTGCATGACCTATCTGAAAACCAAGCTGCTGCAAGTAAGTGCTTATGCAAGCATTCCATGCTCTCAGTGTATGTTTCAGCCCATACAAGGCCTTTTTCAACTTACACACATATGTTGAATAGTCAGGGTGTGGATAACCCTCAAGCTACTCCATATACACCTCTTCAAGCAAGTCGCCATTCAAGAATGCATTTTTGACATCCATCTACTATAGTTTCTAGCCCTTAGAAACTATTAATGCAATAATTGTTCTCATTGTTTCCATCTTGGCAATCGGGCTAAAAATCTTCTCATAATCTAGGTCGTACTGCTATGCATATCCCTTCGCAACCAGCTAGGCTTTATACCTTTCCACAACATATCATCTGACTTGCATTTCACTTTATAAACCCATTTGCAGTCAATGGGTGCTTTTCCTTTTTAGGCAAATGGACCAACTCCCATGTCTCGTTTTCAACCGATGATATGTATTCCTCATCCATGGCAACACACCAATTCTCATCTATAACTGCCTCATTGAACTTTGTAGGTTCTCTATAGCCTGATACTTTAGTCATATATGCATAATGTCTAGCTGAATACCCACTATATGTCAACCTATCAAAATTGGTTTTCTAATCCTTTCAAACCCCCTCAACTACAGTGCACTTTGGGCTTGCCTCTCATGAGGCGGCACATACTTGCTTTGCCTTGCACCAGGTGTCATTAACTGATGGTATGCCCAATTCACTGTCAAGACTGTCACTACTAGGTGACTCATATCCAGATGTGAGTGGGCCAGCCACATCATCAAACATCTTTTCTTTGCCTTTATCCAATCTCCCCCTCACTGGCATATCCATGTCAGTGGATGCAGTAGCGCGACTATGGAGTCATCATGCCCAAGGACTAACAATAGATGAACCACCACGTGTCGGTCCACTCATCGACATACTAGCTGAAGGATAATTTTCAGCATAGGTAGGGCTGGCTGGTCCATCAAACACCACTACATTTAGATTACCATACCATGAGGCCAACTCATCAAAAACTACATCCTGGTGCTGATCAAGGTTTCCCAGTGGATGGATCATAACATTTGTAAGCCTTTCTCTTCTATGCATAGCCAAGAAAAACACTTTTGATAGCTTTTGGATCTAACTTCTTCCTCTTTTCATCAAGCACATGTATGTAGGCAATGCAGCCAAATACTTTTAAGTGACTAATGTCCCATACTTTTAAGTGAATAATGTCCCATACAGTTTCTCATACGGAGTCAAATCATGAACCCCAGCTATAGGTGTTTGGTGTTCAACAAATAAACTGGAGTAACCACTACTTTAGCCCAATAAGCATTTGGAAAATTCTTTTCATTAAGCATTTTCCTGGTAGCTTCCATTAGCACCTGGTTTTTTCTCTTTGCCACATTGTTCTCCTAAGGTGTGTAATGCATGTGAGCTACCTTTTTATGCCATATTTAGCAAGGTACCTGTCAAACTCTCTGGATACATATTCTCCACCTCCATCAAATCTCAAACATGAGATATAATAGCCCAAGTTCATTTTTAGCATGCTTCTTAAAGTCCTTAAAGACATCTAGCACCTCATCCTTGTGCTTTAGAGAATGTATAGCCATGTGTATCGGTTGAAATCATCAATGAAGGATACATAATGCATGGCACCACCAAAAGACGCATTATGGGAAGGACCCCATACATCGAAATGTATCAACTGCAAAGGTCGATAACTATTTCTGACATGTCTCATGAACGGTAATCTCGCTTGTTTTCCAAACTGACAAGCATAGCATACATGTCCAAGATCAGTGTACTTGAACTTCAACAAGCAAAGTACAACCTCTTTCTACTGCATATTTTTTAGCTTCTATACATTAACATGACCGATGTGTTTGTGCCAAATTTCTACATCTGGAACTACTCCATTATCATGGGCAAACATGGCTACCTTCAATTTCGGGATAGATGCATCCAAGGTAAACATTCTGCCATCTCTCTTGCCTTTAGCAATCAATTTACAGCCATTGTCATATTCTTCAATAAAACAACCATCCCTATTGAATTTGACTTACAGATTCTATTCCTGCCATCTGTCCAATCGACAATAAATTCTTGGTAATAGAAGGTACATGTAGTACATCATGTAGGCTCTTCTTTCTGCCATCAAGCACGAGTAATGGAACCACACATGTATGTTAAATATCATGTTGTGTGTCATCACCAATATATACAAATCAATGAGACCTTACTACTAACTCATCAAGCCATTGGCCCCATGAGGGATTGGATGCTCGTGAGTCTATGTACCATTTCTCATATTTGCCTTGCTTAGGCATATTCTTTGATACATGCTACGTGACAAATAGTCTATCTCCTTGGTCATCCTGAGTACCACTAGAAGATGCATAATGTCCATGTTGCCTGCCTTTTTCCTTCATATCAACTTGCTTTTTATGGCAATCTTTCGTGATATGCTCATATCTTTCGCAATAATGACATTCTTTATCCCTATTAGGCTACTCATGCAACTACCAGAAGCCACCTCTGCCTCTAGCTGATCTCCCCTGCCTCTAAAGGCTCCAAATCCTCACTGTCCTTGCATATTTGAACTATGCCAAGCATTTTGCTGCTGCTGTCCATGTGTATTTTGAGTATCTCCTCAACCCCGAAAAGCTCCATGAGCTCTACCACCTCTAGCCCGCTGACTAGAGTAAAAGATAGTGTCTGTGCCGCCCTAAGATATGCTTAAACTTGTATTTAAGCCAAGTTTTACTTGTTCATGTAGCAATTGTGCAAGTAACTCATCCCAATCAAGGGGTTCTTCTCTCACAGAAATGGATGTATCAAATGCCTTATACTCCTTGCCTAACCCATTCAATGTCATTGCAATCATATCATCCTCTAAGAAACACGAGATCCAATAGTAGCTAGCTCGTTAGCTATGGTCTTTATTTCAGTTGTGTATGCTTGAATGCTCTGGGCATTCCTAGACATGTTGTTAAACTGTTGCTTCAATTGTATCTTCCTTGCATGTGTGACATTACCATAATTCTTCATGAGTGCATCCCAAGCATCCTTTGAGGAATAGCAACTGGTAATCTACATAGCCATCACATCAAAAATTCACAAGGAAAACCAATGCAATACTTTACTAGCTCTTTTCGACCACTATCGGTGAGCTCTCTGTTGTTTTTGTGTTGGATTCCGTTCAGGCAATTCAGGTTCAGCTTCAATCCCCATACATAAATCCTAATAACCTCTGCCAATCAAAAAGTTTTGCATCCTAAACATCCATAAAGCAAAGTTTTTGTTGTCAAGATTCTCTCCCACAATTTGAGTGATATTGTTAGTGCCTTGAACATTTGCCATATTTGCAACTAAGGTCTTCAATGTTATATGCAATCTGTAAGTGCTTAACTCCCTGCAATTCAGGAATAGACTTTCTGCAGTTCAGGAACAGTTTTCCTACAGTTCAGGAATAGACTTTCTGTAGTTCAGAAACAGTCTTCCAGCACTTTAGGAACGGTCTTCCTACAATTTAATAATAGTTTTCTATAGTTCACAAATAGTTTCCTACAGTTTAAGACCAGCTTCCTACAGTTCTTCAAGTAGAGTTTCCAGATAACATAATTGCTATTAATTGTATTCCAGCAATGAAAAAAACATAGTCAATTGAGCATAAATCAAGCTCAAATCAATTCAAAACATTCTATGGTAGTGGCAAAACATCCCAGTAATAACTATATCCATACAAGTATCAATAGATGCATAGAACTTATGCTGATTGTCACTAGACTTTTCCACAGTTTATGACAGGCAACCAGCCTGTTATGACTAGCAGCATAAACTCTACAATAATCAAGGTATTATTACCTCCAAGAATATCCTTAAACCACCATAGACATGTTCCAGTACATTGGGGATTCAATATGTGACCAAACAAGCATCAATGTTTGTATTGTATGCAAGTAGCAGTGCCAAATACTCTTCCCACAAGTTGTTTACAACCAATCCACTACTATAACCTGCAGTATTTTCTTTGCTAAAACAAGAGTATTCAAACCTCAAAACAGCCCCAAAACATCTCATTCAGTTTGCCACTCTATGCAAGAGTTGATACATGACCGGTCACAATAGATTGCATGTATGTCAAGTGAAGATTATAGGTATCCTTCCTGTAGACAATAACCAGTCAATAACCCAATATAACCAGCAACAAGTCAGTCCAAACTTTGGGCTTTCAGCACTCACAATATCCCAAAAAATATATGTTGAGATGTTTGCAATCACATCTAACTCAGCCTCTTTGTATGAGGCAGTCATGGGCTTAGGACATGTAGGCAGACTAAATCCCATAGGCACAGAGAGGGAGATTGTTGTTGGGGGTAAAGGCACCTTTGTCTAGCTGCCTGTGTATTACTACACTGATAATACCTGCCACTGCACACTGCAGGTGGCAAGCATCCGTCATCGTCACTTTATTCTTTATTCTTTTAGTGGCAGTTTGAATAAAGGAAGGCCCGCACACATTGTGACTGTTGGAGTTCCCATTTTGTGTCTCTCTCTTTCTTGCTCTTGCTCTCCCACCATAGCTCTTCTTCGATCCTTCTCACCTTTCAACTGGTATCAAGGTGTGGTTTCTTGAGCATTTGAGCTTGGTGTGTGACTCCTTCAGCTTCCTATTGATTACCTACACTCGTTGGGTCTCCTTCCCAGCAACCATAGCCGACTCTCTCGAGCTGCCGTCACTCCCCGGCTTCTCGAGCACCTACCTGGCCCATTTGGGCATCCTCAGGCATTCCTTTAGAGGTATTGAAGCATTATTTTGAGTGTTTATTTCAATTTGTAGGGTACAACAAGAAGGCACTGCAAAAAAAATCGTTTTTTACTTCAACTCTCCCTTGGCACTCATTGGCAACCTCATTTGAGCACTATGCACTTGGTTTATGCTTGCCATTTGATCCAGAACCTTGGCATTGAGAATTGATGGATTTAATTTAGATTTGGGACTATTATGCACAATTTACAAGTAGCCCATAGCAGTGCTACATTAGCATTTTATGTATGGATCACTCTGGCATTGACATTTGATGCCCGATTGGTCCCGAATGCTAGGGGAATGTATGCCTATGATGTGAGATGATTTTGGGGCTGAATTTTCTCAATCATTGACTATTTTACACAATCCATAAGCAGCCGTATGTACATTTTTCCCTATTGATTGGGGGGTGTACTGACTTCACTGACGGACTTTGTCTGACATGCTTGGGTGTTGGACCATGTCAATTTGACTATTACATGCTTGCTAACACTTGCTTGATGCTAGTTTTGCATTGACAATTAGTGATTGACTTTGAATATTGGGTTTTGCCTACTGTGAGCAGACATGCTTGGGTGTTGGACCATGTCAATTTGACTATTACATGCTTGCTGACACTTGCTTGATGCTAGTTTTGCATTGACAATTAGTGATTGACTTTGAATATTGGGTTTTGCCTACTGTGAGCAGCTCTCATTGTACACTGCTGTCATAAATTACAGCAAGCATATATCTCCGGACTGTGATGTATTTTTCATGCTGAATCATAATACTCGTTTCTCACCATTTTGCCTTGGTTTTGGTGGTTTTTTGGTCATTTTCTACCATTTACAACAAGCAATTTTGAATTTTCTACACTGTTTCAGCTTGCAGTATGGCATCTTCTTTCACTAACAGTGCTATCATCAACATCATTAAGCTTGATGGTACAAATTATGCCTATTGGACAAGTTTTGGCATGTATTGGTGCAAAAATTGCAAATAAAGCAACTAAGGATGTATGGCGAGCAGCGTGAAACTATGACTGATGACGAATGGGATGAGCTTGATGAGTTATGCAAGACCCTCATCGTGTCTCTCACTGAACAGGTGCATTACAATGTGGTTGAGAAAGCACAAAGTTCTTGGAAACTTTGGGATAAAATCAAGAATATCTATGACAAGAAAAGTCAGCAAGTCAGATGTATTGGCTGAAGCAACTTATGGACCTGTGTTTGAAGGAGAATATGACGATGTCTGCTCATTTGAGCCAATTCCATGCTATTCTCAAGAACTTGACTTCAAAGGGCATTACCTTCAATGATGAGGTTACTCCATTGTTTTTTCTTGAGACTTTGAGTGAGTCATGGGATGTATTCTGCACTACCTTATGTGCTCCTACTACTATTTTGAACTTGCATGATGTAGAGAGTGCTCTTTTGCAAGAAGAGATCAACCGTAAGAACTTGGATGCCTCTTGTGTGTCACATGCTTTGACTGTTAGAGGCAGAGATGGTAAGAATGACCGTAGGTATGGACATGGCAGAGACTCACAAAAGTCTAGGTCTAAGTCACGTGGTGGTAAGTCATGCAGCAAATCTCGTGGGAGAAATGCTAATGTGACATGTCATCATTGCGGCAAGAAGGGTCATATATTCCCACAATGTCATGAGTTACGCAATGAGAAGCACAAAGATAAGGGGAAAGACAAAGTATAGGAAAAGTCCTCTAATCACAGCATGGTACTTGCAAAATCCAGTGTAAAAATAGAGGAGATAAATGTCATGCAGACTAATGACTCCGATGGGGAGTACATGCTCGCAACTAGTTCTTGTGATGCTACACCATTGACCGAGGTTCACTCTATGTATGCATAGTGCTGGCTTTTGGATTCTGGTGCTTCATTTCATGTTACACCATGCCGTGAGTGGTTTCACTCCTACCGCACTGTCTCTGGTTTAGTTCACTTGGGTAATGATAGGTCACTTGCTATTGTTGGCATTAGTGATGTATGGCTACAATTCTCTACTCGCAGTACTTTTCTATTACAGGATGTACGTCATGTACCTATGCTTACACGCAATATTATGTCTATAGGGAAGCTTGATGATGCTGGGTTTCATGTATCTTTTGGGAATTCTACCTAGAAGATCACCCGTGGAAAACTTGGGCTTGCTGGAGGTGCCAAGGCTGGTAGCCTCTATCCTCTTGTAGTTGATGGATCCTCTGTTGATCATGTTTTGTCAATGGGCTCCATCCCACATGTATCTCTTTGGCATGCATGTTTGTGCCACATGTCCTTGAAGGAAATGAAAATGCTTTCTGGTTTGCAGTACTTATCGCCCCTTGACTATGCATGTTTTGATTCATGTGAACATTGTCTTTATGGCAGACAGACTAGAAATACGCATAAGAAGTCTCGTAGGACACGCATGAGTGAGCCCTTGGCATTGGTACATTCGAATGTCTATGGGCCCATGCCCTGTCACTCTATGGGTGTTGTAAAGTATTTTGTGACGTTCATTGACAATTTTTCACGTAAAGTCTGGGCTTACCCCATTAAGCTTAAATCAGATGTCTTAGCTATGTTTCAGAGATGGCTTGCATTGGTTGAGAACCAGACTGGGTAGAAATGCCTTAGGACTGACAATGGGGGAAGAATATATGTCACATGCCTTTGAGCAGCTATTTGACAAGAGGGGTATTAAGCGCTAGTTGACTGCCCCCTATACCCCACCCTAGAATGGTTTGGCTGAGCAGATGAATAGAACCATCCAGGAGCGTGTACGCAATATGCTTAGCCATGCAAGCATACCACAGAGCTTTTGGGCTGAGGCAGTCAGTATAGCTGTGCATATCATAAATAGATCACCTTCCAATGGTTTGGATTTCGAAGTTATAGAGGAGGTATGGACTAGGAAACCTCCATCTTATGTGCATCTACATGTCTTTGGATGTGAGGCATTCTGCCATGTGCCCAAGGACAAGAGTAGCAAGCTGGATTCTAAGAGTGTCAAATGCATTTTCATTGGCTATGGAGATGGTGAAGAGATGGGTTATCGTCTATGGGATTCGCAGGCGTAGAAAGTCATCCACAACCACGATGTAGTCTTCCATGAAGACAAGATGCATAAGCAACCTAAGAAGGTGGTAGGGATACGCAGGGTTATATTCTAGGAGGAGCCACGTACTCCTACACAATCAATAGGATAGCTTGCAATAGCAGTTGGTACACATGTCCAGGGTGTTGGACAGGCAACAGAGCCTACAGTGAGACAGTCTACTAGAGATAGACCTTTGCCTGATAGATTTGAGCCCTCAATGCATTATGTCTTGGCTACAAATGCAGGAGAGCCTCTCACCTATGATGAGGCTATGCACAGGGATGGCAGTCACTTCTAGGAGAGGGCTATGCAATCTGAGATGGACTCACTACACAAGAATATGACTTGGGATTTGGTTGCGTTGCCTAAGGGTAAGAAGACTCTGTCGTGCAAATGGGTATACAAGGTGAAAAGTACCCCTGGAAACCCAAGCTGGCTTATAAGGCAAGACTTGTTGCTAAGAGTTTTAAACAGGAGCATGGAGTTGACTTTGATGAAGTCTTTTCTCCTATGGTCAAGATGACCACCCTACACTTGGTTTTGGCCTTAGTTGTGCAGCTTGACTTGGACATGTATCAGATGGATGTCAAGACTACATTCTTGCATGGTGTGGGAGCTCTTGCTCAACCGCCAAGACCCAGGGACTGCTTATTGCTTCAAGCGTTCCAAGCTGAGCACTAATGGCTACCTCTCACATAGCTAATGCGCCATCCATCTCTACGGGTGTAGTGAGCTTACCTCCATGCCCGATTGAGTTACCTCCTCTCCCGAGCACTCCAGTAGCTCCACGATCCAAGTGCAAGCTTCAAGCAAGCTCCATCCTCAAGCTCCCCTCTCCAAGCTCCATTTCCGCGAGCAAGACAAGACAAGAGAAGAGAAGAGAAGAAGAGAGGAGAAGATGGAGAGCTTCTCCTCCCCAGTCCCTCACCCTCACACACTCACTCCCTCACACTCTCACGCTCCCTCTCTCAAGCACAAGCTCAAGCAAGCAAGAACAAGAAGAAGAAGAAGAAGAGGAGAGCCACATTTGGCCACACACAAGAATGAGCTTCTCATTCACTTTTCAACTTTATATACAAAACCCTAAATCCCTTTTGGGCAGTCATCCCCTTATCCCATTTTTCACATGGCCGGCCTAGGCTCTTTTTCCATTGTCCTTCTATCTTCCTGGCTTCCTTTCCACTGCCTGTCTACATTTACAAATTGCACAGGTGAGAGCCCAACACTCTTAAAATAAATCATGGTGCACCTTGTGCTTTTTTACAATAGTATAGACTCACACTTTTTCTCATGCGCCTTTTTACTTGATTTAGGACTTTTCTGCACTTCTTGTGTTTCCAAATTCTTCTTAGCGCACCTTCGTCTTCTATTTCCCTTTTGCCTTGCCCTTGTTTTTTGCTTTAGATTTTCTAGCTTTTTCACCTTGTTTGTTTGAGGGTTAACATTACCCCCCTCCTAGACGAGTGCCAGTCCCATTGCACTCACTGTCGTAGGTAGCAGGCTTTAGCATGCACCAAAGACGTGGGTGGCAAGGACTTTTGTGGTTGCCTTGGAGGATTTCTAGTGGTGGGTAGATGAAGGTTGTTAGGGCCACATTGTTGGCATGGGTGACTGGTGGGAGGGTGGTTGGAGTTGGGGGTAGGGTTGTTCCTTGTTGGGAATTGCGTTGGGGGCTGGCACAGGTGGTGCTTTGTGGGGATTCTACACAGGCCGATTGTTTGGTGGGCTTGCATGATAGGAATGGTCAAGAGGTCAAAATTGAGTGATGATGAAGAGCTAGCAATGCATTTAATGGAGTCTTTAGCACCTGTGTTTGAAAACCTCGCATATGTGGTCTCCCCTTGGGGTAGTGCTAGTCTTCTTATCATGCACAAGATGTAGTTTGATTAGTTTGGGAGATAGGTCAAGCTCTAAGCAAGCTGAGAGTGTTGTCCGACTCGACCCATATTTTTGCTTCAACCTCGACGTTTTTGCCTTGGCCATCAAACTCAAGTGATTTGATTTGCTTAAGTAGGAACTTCTTTTCTTGGATCTCAGCAGCATTTAGGGTAGGAATAGCTTCCTATGGTATCATAATATTTTCTCTAGTCAACTCTATGAATGTTATCATACAATTTGCTCATATCTTTTCAAAAAGAGAAATCATTTCAGAAGGATAGAAATACTTTATATTAAATTTTCAAAGAAGGTTACATCATGATAGAGTTTTTCGAATTAAGGAATCTAACCATAGGTTTCAAATATATCTATTGACTCGTAATTCTTAATTGCTAGAATGGTAACCAATTTCATATTCAATGGATAGACAAAATCATTTATTTTGCTATAGGGGAAAAATACATGGTTTATTTTGGGATGGCTAGTTATTTGGGAGATAAAATTTCCTTAATACAATCTAAGCATGACATTTGGATACATCCATTGGGTAACAATCGGGCTTTGAAGAATGGACATCTAAAAATTGGTACTTTAAAGGAAGATCAGGAAGTCCATCTTTTATGTAATTGTAGTGTTTAGAGTGACCAACAACTATAATTCAATCCGCTAGGATGACCTTTGTCACTTCCTGATAAATATTTCGATTTAGTTTAACCTCCTGGCCGCTAGTGAATAAAGTTGAATTCACTCTGGCTTCATGGAATAAATAAACCTTCACCACTTTAAGGTTTTCCATCCATCTTATCCTCTTAAAATCGGTATGAAGGAAGGCAAGATGGTTTGTGTCGATATAACAATATCCATCACTTATCATTTGGTATCTTTCCCAATATAGTGGAGAAGGATCATAGATGTGATCCAAAATCCTCATTACTTGCATTCTCCATCCATACTCTGTAGAATGCATTGCCGATGTAAACATTGCTCGGAAGACTAGGAATTGCTCCCAATCTTCGTCTCTCTGGATAAGATTTAAAAAAAAAAACACACATATCATCAAGAGAAAGGGAAAAACATCTCATATCTCAGGCTATAATTACCAAGTTTTTTTAATTTCTTTTGGCCTTGATATCATTTGTAATGTATCCGCCTTAATTACGTGATGAGTATCGTTTTAGTAGTCGCCCAGAGTTTACCTTCTAGTCGTCGCCATCCGTACTCTAACTAGAATGTTCGGATTTTATCTGGCTCTATAACCCTAGGTCTACACTGTAGGGGAAGTGTCTTGCCGTTACCCATGGAGGACCCGACCTAAATGTTCCTAATTGACCTAACAGTAACCTATCAACAACTAGCTCACATCCGGAGATGTCCTTCAAGAGGTTTTTTGTTCGAAAGGAGCGATTGCCATTACCCTTGGTTCATGGAGAACAATGCTTTTTTCCATTATCAAACTAAGGATTTATGAAATCCCTCACAATGCTTTGGCACAGCCGTCGTACCTTTCCCCTAAGATAATTTACAGTTGGGGTTCTGAAACCAAACCCTAGGTAAGTCAGCGAATTGGCCATTCCTAGAGTTTCTTCCTAGCCTTTGTTTCTAGGGAAACCTCTCAACTAACTGCCTACCCCATAGGACTAGATTTGTCAGGAATCCATCCACCCGCTTCCCTCTACGGAAGTTCTTAGTTATCTAATTACCTACCACATTACGTGAAACATATAAAAATAGCTTTATTTTATTACTTAAAATTAATCCTTTTATGCACAGTTGTTCGTTTGCATAATTTACTCATAGTCATATAATCAGAATTAAAAAATTTCATTGATTATGTTCCATAATGTGTATTATCCCACCCATACAAGAGAAAAATTACAATTTCACGTGCTATCCATTCGGCGTATCTACATGTTGCCAAGATCAAATCCACCTATAGCTAGCGTTTTTAGGTGTCCCAAGTAGAACTTTGACCATACTGGGGACCAAGTAGTTCCTAGGTACGCAAAGGATTTACTAGCCAGAGCTCCCCTGGCACCCTATCCACCTCCTACTTAATACAATCCCTCCTAGGAAACCTCTTGCCATCAAAGCCTGTCCATGCTTCCACGGCAGTAAAAACATCCCCTCTTGGTATGGGGATTCAGCACCTATCCTTAGGGGAGGTATAGGGCTCCTCAATTTTTATATGTTCCAATACTTAATTCAATCAGGATCCATTCTAGAAAATCACAAATAAGATTGATATCTTCAAGCAATTATGGCTTCAATCAATCATGCAGCTTTCAAGTGATGATTAATCTAGTAGTAATCGACACTTGAATTTCACATAATGAACTCTTTTCCTTGGAATTTAACTAAGGGTATCTAGATTTTGGGGTCTCTAACTTTCCAGTTTAAGGTTTATTCTTGTAACCAAGTTTCTTGGCCTTAAGTCAATTTCTTTAACTTAGAGTTATTTCCCGTTTTTTTTTTTCTAATCTTCTATCAGAGCTTCTAGATTAAAACTATATCCTTGGCTAGTTTCTTCAGGGTTTCGTTCTTAGTAAATTCGACTTGAATTCACTAGTTTTATTTTATATGGGATTAACATTAAAATTCCTCATGATTTCTCTTGAGTTCTAGGTTTTCATAGTTCCCCTAACAGCTTCTAGCCTATAAGATGTTCAAATAATTTACCAAGTGAATACTCTAAGATCACAATATTTCTCAAGAGACTTATCTTATTTCTATTGAATTTGGATAGAATTTTTAAAGAAAACCTGTGGTATCGGGATTGATAAATGATTGTTATCCACGTCTGTGACTACGTTAGTGACTCCTGTGCTTGCAACTCCAACTGTTGATTCCATGTTAATCGGGTCATTCGCGATTTCTACTTTTGAATTTTTTTCTCTCGGGGCTATGACGGAAATATGATTCGTAGAAGAAGAAGAAGAAGAACATGACAGTAATACCAATTGGTAAAGGTGTAAGAATCTCGATGATGATGATGGTTATTGGATTCAATGATGTAGGCCTCGTGGATGGTTCTTCTTGCCTCGTGGAGAGCAATACTTCTCTTTCTCTAGTAGACAGAATAGGGACGAGAGTAGAGGTATGACTTCTAACCGGATTGATAGAATAGGATAAAGTTCTTTAGTGTCTTCTCTTCTCGAATTAAAGTAGAAGAGGATGAGAGACATTCTACATATCCCCTTCCTTGGGTTGAATGGAATGATGTCTCTTTGTCTCATGGAATAGAGTCTCCTCCTTCTCAATCAACGTCTCGTCCTCGTCAAGATTGCTCTTCTCCCCCTTCCTGGTCATCCCCAAGCCCTTAATTTATAGTTTTGCAAGGGAGGTAAAAGAGAGAATGCTTGCTTTTTCAGCGTTTTTTGATGACATTATCGATGACAAAGAGAGAGTACTTTCTTTTAGCACTTCCGATGACATCATTGATGATGTCAAAGAGGGAGCTTTATTTTTGTAGGGCGAAGATAAAAATTTAAGAATCTATGGGCAAGCACCACATGGCGCGTTGTCGGGCGGCCGTCACTCCAAGACTTACAACCAAGGCGGTGACCAAGGCATAAACCTTGGCATCTTGGCCTTGGCATACTTGGCAACGGGCTACGAAGGCTTCGTTGGCACCGTTGGCTGGACGCAAGAAGCTCCCACTAGCTTGTAGGAAAATCTTCCCTAGAGCTCACATATCCCGACAGTGTCGTCATGCAAGTGCACTTAACTGTCAAGTGACTATCCACTAGGATAGTTCTTTTTGTTGTTCTATACTATAAACATAGTTTTAATAAGCTAGTCTTGGGAGGGTCTCCCAAGTCTTTCTTCCATGAACTAGCATACAATACCTCATTAATAATAATTATTATCTTCATAGTGAGAGTCAGTTTCATAATTAGATCAATTTTTCTTTAGAATGTACACGCACATTTAAAAAAACTAAGTAATGGGGACATTACATCTTCTAAATGGTTTACCATGGTGATCCAGCCTTGTTTGTGCATCATATTCATTCACCATTTGCTGGCTTTTGATTAAGAAATCTCCTAGGTCAAGCTCTTCGTTTCCATGGTTTATACTGGGTTCTGTCATATTTGTGGTCTCTTGCTCCACTAAATTGTCGATGAGGTTGATCAAGTCAAGCAGTGTCGCGCTCCCAATGATGTTGCTCCTTCAATTCATCTAGCCTTTCATGTTGTGTTTGTCACTCGGTCCTACCAATTGGGGTTGCTTGATCACTCTTCTAGGTTTGCAGGTTATCTCCTATTGGTGGGTTTGTTCCGTTCATTAAGTTTGAGTGTGTTTCTTTTTATTTATAGACAATCCTCAATTTACATTCACTCTGTGCATGTGTGGTGCTCTTTTCCATGCATTGTACAAAATCAAGCTTTCAATTTTAACAAGTGCATGTCAAGTGTTGAAAATAATGTGGGTACGAACACAAGATAACGAATGCATCTTCCGCATTCCGATCTAAGTTCTCAGTCAAATAGGGCTTATTCTCAGTCTCACTAGCCGCTCTCTCTGGTCTCTAGGATCCATGCTACTCTACTCAACTATATCAAGGTCAAATGGGGATATGGTGGTGAACAGCTCTAAAAGGGACTAAAAGCTGACGTGACTATCAACGGTTGTGTCTAGCCATCCACTGCGATTTCTAAGGTCAATTGCATCTGTAAGGGTTTCGAAGCCTTCCCCGATTGTTGCGGGAGGTGTTCTACCTCGCTCAAGATGCGCTAGATTTGTCAGTTTCTCCTATCAAAATTTTGGTTTGATTTGACAGTGTTCGATCCTTAGAGTCAGACATCCGAGTGAGAATGGCTTGATTCTACCTCGTCCGATTTTTGCGTCCGAATGTGTAGGTGGTCCGAGTGGTCAATGATATAATTTTTTAGGTCCAGGTGGCCTGATTTCGAGGGGTCCGATTTGCATGGGTCTGATTGTTCAAGTACCCAATTGTTCGAATTGGATGGGCCACATGCCCAATCAGACAATGTCGTGATGCTATGCGGACACAGTGTGAAAAAGCATGGAATGCATCGTCATCCAACTTTCTTGTTGATCAAGAAAGTCAATGTGATCTGAGTCATTAGTACTAGTGTGAGTGGCATGAATTGTCCAAAAATACTAGATTTTTAGACAATTTTAGTCTATTTTTGATATTATTGTAAAAATGTGAAAAAGTTAGAAAAGCTTCTAGATTAGGATGGCATGTAAAAAGCAAGTTGTTTTTTCAGTCAGTTATGGAATTTGTCATTAAAAAAGATAGATTGGCAAAATCACGGGCGTCGCAATCGCTGTTGACAAGTTGAAAAGTGCACTTTGAGCTGGAAGAAGAAGAAGGAGTGAACTGGGAGATTCTAGATCAGCTGTGTCCTAGATTTTTACCCCCTCGCGAAGCCAATGGAGCCATCAGATTTGGGTTCTGATCAGCAAAGAAGGAGCTGTTATTTTGATGCATGTTTTTGTTTTACGAAGGAGCTCCAAGAGATCTTATGCCTGGAGATTGCTTCTGAGTAGTGCCAGATAAAGGATTTCAGGTTCTATCAATACGTATTGCTTCATTCAATTCATTGTGCTTTGTCTTTATCATGTTTACCTCTTGTCTATTATTTTTCTTCTCTTCCATCTCCTATCTCTACTTCCTTCTATCTCTGATCTTCGGTGGATTCGACCTTTCAACAAAAACCCCTCCGACATTGGTGAACCCGACGTGAAAGGTTGTCAGAAGAAGGAAAGAAAAGATGGGAGAACCTTCGAACACAATCTCCAATGATATTTTGCAACAATTGGTGCAAAATATGAATATGCTTATGCAGGTACAACAACATCAACAGGTGATGCATGCTTCTGCTCAAACAAAAAGTGTTGTGATGAATGCTCTACAAGCAGTTGAGCATGAGATAAAGTTATTCAATGGCAAGAATGTATTTGCATATGTACATACCTATGCTTAGAAGATGGAATTCTTTGGGGTGGCTCAACTTGCATGGAGCCGGTATTTTTTACATGTATTTGATTATGCGCAATACTTTTCAGGAATGGGTTTTACAACCCAATAAGGGTCTTGTGGCTACAAAATTGTTAAGAGAATTTGAAAGTCGATTTGAGCAATTGGATCTTGCATAATAACAAGCTCTTGCAAGTTAGAAAATTGAATTATTTCTACAGGCAGCTAATCTTGAGCTTCAAGAGAAGCTTGATGATTTGTTGGAGGATCAGACTATAGAGACAAGTTTGAAAACAGAGTGGAGACATGTCAAGGAAGTTGTTACTGTGCTTGTGAAAAAGCATAGAAGGAGAGAAAGATTGCATGTCTCTAGTCTGCCCACTGTTGCGGGCAAGATAGCTGATGTATTCAATAAGCCATCCACTTGTGTGGCTAATCCTATGGCTGTACCTGCTATTGTTCCCTCTATTAGGGAAGATGCCTTGGATGAATTAGTCAAAGGCATGTGGGATCTTCAATTGAAGGTTGCAAAACTGGATGAAAAAGGATAAGAGGAAAGGTGATGGCGGGCAGCAGCCCCTAAGCCAAGAAAAAGATGTACGTGGTGTGATAGTTTACAGCATGAGAGAAAGGATTGTGCTGCCTATCAGGAGGCCTTGGCACGACAACTCATATTTTGGAAAGATGGCAAGATCCATGCACAAGAAACGGGATTGCCTCTTGCTTTGAATTTTGGAAAGGGAGGTATGGAGAAGTTGTTGGAAGATGTGGCTGTCTGAAATGCTTATGCGACGGTACATGCTTTTACTTTTGGTCTACAGTTAGATAGAATGTATGGCCAAGTAATGGTTGGTCCAAAGACTGAAATATGGACACATGCTTTACATGCAGCTGAAAAGAGAAAGGTTACTGATAGTGAAATGTCTCATGTAGGGCAAAACGTTCGTGACATAACTAGTTGGGAATCACCGGTAGATGCATATTCAGTGTATGCATATTTAGCAAAGATACAAAACATGGATGTACTTGTGGAAGAGAAACAAAAGAGAGATGAAGATAATGCAAGGACATCTAAAAGAGTGACAAGAAGAGGTGTGGATCAGCCTAAAGCTACAAATCAGCCACCTTCCAAGCATGTTATGGAAGAGGTCAGTCAGGAGCAAAAACAGGAGAGCAAACAAGAGGGCAAAAGGAAGGGTAAGCAACCAGGATATAAGTTGCAATCTGACATTGAGACAACCACAGATCTTAAGAAGGTTCTTATCTTCTTAAGATTAGAAGGAAGAGATCCAAATGCCTACTCTCACAGGAGTACTATGGTAGTTTTGTTGGTCCTATGCATTCATTCATAAGACCAATGCTTAACAAATCTAACTAATCATGCTATGTTAAAAGCATTTAGCTTAACAAATGTAACTAATCATGCTATGTTAATAGCATTAGCAATTTTGTAAAAACCTTTTGGAACTAGAGAATCCAAGCATATGAGTGAGGTAGCATGTGCTCTAGTTTGTTTTCGCCACTATCTTGTACTACTAGCAAATTGCTTGCTTTTCTCTATGTATCCACTACCCCCTTCGGCACTAGCTTCACTTTGTTGTGGCCATGTATAACCTCAACTACTTAATGAGGGATTGAAGCAACATTGTCAAGGTTGTGTATACATATTTATTCCATGGTTGCCTCTTTCATGGTCAAGCTATTGATGGTGGTAGTGGTTACTTTCAAGGTAATTAAGTCATATCACATTATAAATTAAAGGTTACATTAGTACTTGAGCTAACATTACTATTTACCTTTTGTAGTGTACAAGATTTGATGACCATGGCAAATATGTGAGATGAAGGAAGAAGATATAGGGTAAATGGGCCAATAAAGTGATGTTCTCCAAAAGGAAAATACACAACACCCTAATGGAGTGACATTTTTGCTAAAAATATGTAGCCTTTTTAGCTATTTAATAGTATGATATAATTTTTTTAAATATTACATATAAGCTTAATGTGAATCAAACAATTGAGCCATATAAAATTTTCTATATTTTGGATTTTGTAAAATGTTAAAACAATGCATCCTTGAGTGTCACTCTATTGGGCCCTCAATATCACTCTTTTATGGGCTTTTTGTTTATAACTAGGGCTACTTGATAATAATATCAAAATATCCCAATATTTTTCCTTTGAGTTCCATATGATAAATATTTTGACCCTTCAAAAATATTTAAAGATCTCACATGGAAAAAAAAAGTTATAATGGAGGATTATTAGATGACACTCTATTGGCCCCTTTACCCTAGATGAGCATGCCTTGTTTTGGTTGAAGCTTAGTGAAGTGATGGAGGAGTATGAGCACACCAAAGCTAATTTTTGGGGGTTTATGGTAGATAAGGTAAGTGACAATTGGAATGTTATGGAGGGAAGGGAGGCCTTGCTTATCTCATTAGGAGCAAAGCCTACAAATACATATACTCCTCAATATGCGCATACAAATCTCCAAGGCAAATGTAAACATTTATGCCAGTTGTGGAGATGCACACCAACAAAATATGATGTAATGGCTTCAAAATGAGTTTATTTGGGCATGATAGGTAACATGAAAGGTTATAATTTACAACATTCTTGCAATGGATTTGCTACCTTAGTAGTTGGTGGCATTTTTGTTATCCATGTTGGCAAATATCTTTTGCTAGGGTAAGTTTTGGAGTTCTACCCTTAATCCCTAGTGTTGATGTTTGCAGTTTTACTCGTATACATAAATTACTATGCTTTTCCGTTGGTGCTAAATGACATTACTCGTATACAACTTGGGTGCGTCCGTCATTCCATGTGTAAGCACCCTAAAGTGATTAAATATTAACGTTTACTAACCTTAATTACTTTTAGATCAATGTTCCTGTCACCTGCAAAAGCTCTCTAAAGCAAGGATATATTCATGCAGTGAAGTTTGTCTTCAGTCCCTTAAGACGGTGGCCATGGAGAGACCCAGGAAAACATCTAAGAAGATCGCACAAACCTCCCAGCCTGCAGTCGACTCGTTAGCAGGGAAAGTGGACGCCATCAAAGTTAAGTCGGAGCCTGTAGAAGAAGCCACGGAAGCTGCTCCAAGCACGGCAAAAGGTCCAACCATTCTCGCAGCTGAAACATTCACCCATGGAGGTGTGAGGAAGGTATCTTTCGGCCAGACCACTATTTATAATATTTACAATGAAGTACTCTTCGTTAGTTGTTTCTCTCAAATGGTTGTTTAACAAACTTTGGATATTCATTGCGTGCCCTTTTCTGTTTGTTGAGGTTAGGGCTAATATTAGATTGTTAGAATCACCTATAGCACTGTCGACCACAGACTTAAGGATTTCCTTTTCATTTTTACACACGAAGTTTCTACTTTCAAGGACCGTTTGGATGCCTGTGACACTACAGATCATGGATCCTGGGAAGAATGCTCCGTGCTGACATTATATTCAGCCAGAACATTTTCATTTGCCTCAGTAGAATTGCCTTTACCTTTGATTAGGCATCCGGAATTCATGTTCATATTGATTGCATAAGGGGCCTATGTGGCTTCCTGACATCAATGGGTGTTATCCTTTTGGTGGCTGCTCCATGGATTGAGGTTGTTTGCACAGCTTCTATCACTGTTTTAACATGATGATGCGAATGCTGTCAATGTTAGGCTGGGCCTCAGGAGGTTACATTTCCTATTTAGCAGTGGTTTTACTTTTCTTGGGTATCTATCAGCTTTACATGCTGTTTGCATGACTTGTGTGCTTGCATGCATATAAGCACATGCGTGTGCGCACACACATATAGGGGGGGGGGGAGAGAGAGAGAGAGAGAGAGAGAGAGAGAGAGGGTTGTGGACGGTTGGCTCAATAATACTTTTCCCAAATGCAAAGTTTTTCTTTGGAGAATACTCATAGATGGCCTATCCCTTGCCTCCGCTCTTTCCAAGTGCCATATTTCGAATGGAAATTGTTTTGTTTGTACTACTAGTGCGGAATCTTATGCCATATATTTACTTGGAGATGGTTTCATGTTGCTAAGAACTCATTATTTTCCAAAACTAGATACGTTCTTTTTGTTTGATGGTTTTCTAGCTTCAAGGAGAGATCATCGACATGTGGCAATATATTGTCAGAAGTGGTGCAACAATGGAAGCATAGACAAGTGCTGAAATAAATTGCTGAACACAAGGCAGAAGAGAAAGAAAATAGAAGAACAAAAGATTAAAAGAAGAAAAGAACATAGCAAAGGCAAAGAATTGAAAGATGTGCCTAGGAAATGGAATCCATATACCAAACACGAGAATGACGTGTACAATAGTGAGTCATTGGCTGTGGACATCGGCATTGGCTCCTCTCTCCAATAGAAAGACCACATAAAGAATGATGATAGCCGATTGAGAGGAGGAGGAGCCACTGAATAAATAGGCCCAAAATATGCCAAATATGGCAGCTAGTTGGCCAGTAAATAAATGCCTAAATAATCACTAATATGACCATTATAAAATGCTTGAAATACCTAGTAATGTCAAACATAGCCTAGACTCACACATGAGTTGATTAGACAGATAACACCCTCTCTCAGTTCATGGGTGATCTGATACAATACAATGATACAATGATAATTATATACAACAAAGAACCACTAGAGTAGAACCATGGATGTCCAAGTAGTGGGTGATCAAGTCACCATTAAGGTGCCTCGGAGAGAATCTAAGGTCAATGTCTAGCGTACCAACTCCTGAAAATAGAGAAGAGTCATAACATATCTCAGTGTCTGTCAACAATGTCTTGTAGTAGCATATAAGACCATCCTGTCAAAAATGCCTTTGAACATATATGACCATGGATTCCCTGCCTTTGGCCAAGACCGCCAAAGTATCCCCTCATGTGAGCTCAAGACTAGGAGCCAATCGCGCTCACTATTAAAGAAACAACTCATCATGAACTTGGATGTCAATCCCAACTCCAGGATTTGAAGCTGCCAGACTTCGGTTGATGCGTTAGGAATGTCCCTCTCTGGAACCTGTGTACTTGTATATCTGTATAGATGAGGCTTGATTGCCCCATCTCACCACCCTCTCATACTTCCTCTTTGGCATCGGAGAGTTGTGAGGAATAACCATATCATCTAGACTAGAAAGCAGTTGAGGAAGGAGCAATCAAGCCCTTCCCGCGGTCTAAAGAAGTGGAACCCTTCCGCACCGCGGACTTCTCCTTGGTTGGAGGATTGAAGTCGAAGTTTGAGGAAGAGGATGACGCGGCGAAGGAGTCCGCATCCCGCTTCTTCTTCTCCTCCCCCTTCTGGTCACCCCTCTCTAAAGTTGTAAAGGTCTCATTGGAACCTCCATAATGAGATGAGAGCTTCCCTTGTAAATGCAAAGATGTCTCATGGTCAAGCAGCATCGAGGATATGTCTAAAGCTCACAGGTGTAGAGGATGTTTGCACTCGCAAAGCATTCACCACTCCATCAAACTCTGGGGGGAGCTTGTAGAGTATCGTGCTCACTGTTGAGCTAAAATATGCATTACTTGCTGATTAGCCTCTTAAACAATCCCAAAACACCCTAAAAAATGCTCTTTTAGAGTAAAAACCCTAAAACGGGGAGCGGTTCGAGAGAGTTCAGTGAAAACCCTAATTTTTGGGGCGCCCTTCCACATCTATAAATAGACAGGCTGCCCCCATTTAACCTTATTCTGTTTGTGTAGGTTTCTCACTCCACGTGCAAATTTCAGCCATCAGCCTCGTCCCACGTGGCTGTCGAGCCCTTGAGACTGCTGCCACTCCATACGTGTTTGATCCTGCTGCTGGCGTCTACATATGTTGACGTTAGTTACTGGCGACATCATCATTTGCTGCGATCTGATCATCTAGTCATTGCCAGCCACATTAGACACTGTTTTAGCCTAGTGTTTACAGCAGACTGTGCACAGTTTCTAGCCTCCGATTGGTGGTACACTGCTGCGTTTACTAGTTTCCAGCCTCCAGACTGCTGCGTTTTGGTGACCAGCCTACTGCCATTCACTATTCAGGACTTCTACACTCCAACTGGTAGTCACAGATTTGGGATCCGTCTTCGGTGGACGTCGCATTACTCCGACATTGCTCTACCCTTGAGCACACTGTACACTCTTACATTCATTTACAACATTCATTCACTTCAGAGTTATGTTCTCTCTCTCCCTTCTTTTGTTTGTGTTTGAGTTTTTGTGTTTGAGTTTTGAGTTTTGCGTTTAGGGTTTGAGTTTTGCCCTCTATGTCTGTGTTTGTCTCGTTGTGTTTCTGTCGTGGTTGTATACTCTATGCGTCCTCAGTGCAAACCCTAGCAATTTTCTTCACATGGTATTAGAGGTGGTGCTCTTGTAAAGAGTATTGTGTGGATTTTTTGGAGAGCTAGTCTTTGTGTGAGGCACACAATACGAGTCGTAACCGAATCACAATGTCCCAGAAACCTGTCTAGTTCCTATGATGTCTTATCAGGCTTCTCCGTCATTGGAGGCCCTGAGACGGCATTATGTAGAGTTTAAGTGGCTAATGGTGAAGAGGAAATCAGTACACAGATATGCACACAAGTTTCTTTACAATTGGTTGAAAATTTTGAAGCCAAAGTAAACCTAATCACTCTTGAAATGGGGTCTATAGATATTGTACTCAGTTGTGATTGGTTGATGACACTAGGCAGGATCACTATGGATTTCTCACAGTTGTATATGGAGTTTATCTCCAATGGACAGCTTATCCATTTACAAGGAATTCCTAGTATATCAGATTTTTACCTTATCACAGGCTTCAGCACTTTGTGTTCGACATCGGCTTTTTTTCCCTGTTATACCTTACCCTTTGCATTGCATGATTTCATCATCTTTGTATTAGGGCGCTTGGGCAAGTGAACAATTTTCCCATGAGGGACACTGTCCAAGTGGCACCTGCTGCATGAGCATTCTTTAGCATGTAGCATACTTTGCATCTCATTCTACAAAGCACTACTTGAGCGGATCCTAAGCTGTTTCCACCGGTGGCAGTTGTTCCCACACCACCATTCTTCTTCATCACATGGATAGCTCATTCCCTATTTTTCCTCGTCATCAACACCTTGAGTGGTTGGGTTAGCTTGTTTTGTTTTGTGATGTGTTGGGTGTACCCTTCCTACTCCGGTCTTCTGGATCACTATTACTCAATCGGCCGCATCCCATAAAATTTACCTCACTTATTATTAAAAAAAAAAACAGTTCCATGTAGTTCCATCCGCCTTTGTAGGGCTTGGTTGGCCATTGGGCAGTCGACGTGCACCCTTTGTCCGATGCCTTGTCCTCTCTGGGGTGACTACTTGGATTCCCTTGGTAAGATAACTATCGCCTTTGTAGTCTTGGTAGGCCATTAGGTAGTCGACGTGCACCCTTTGTCTGATGCCCTGGCTGCTTTGGGATGGGACGCCTTGGGGTCAATAAATACCATAGTGGTTGGCCTAGCCTTTCGGCTCAGTTTTGGGCCTGAGAGGGGTGTTGAGCTAAAATATGCATTACTTGCTAATTAGCCTCATAAACAGCCCCAAAACACCCTAAAAAATGCTCTTTTAGAGTAAAAACCCTAAAACGGGGAGCGGTTCGAGAGAGTTCAATGGAAACCCTAAAACGGGAAGCCGTTCGAGAGAGTTCAGTGGAAACCCTAATTTTTGGGGTGCCCTTCCACATTATAAATAGATAGGCTGTCCCCATTCAGCCTTATTCCGTCTGTGCAGATTTCTTACTCCACGTGCAGATTTCAGCCATTAGCCTTCTTCCATGTGGCTGTCCAGCCCTCGAGACTGTTGCCACTCCATACGTGTTTGCTCCTGCTGCTGGCGCCTTCATCCATGTTGATGTTAGCTGCTAGCGACATCATTATCTGCTGCGATCTGATCATCCAGTCATCGTTAGCCACATTAGATACTGTTTTAGCTTGGTGTTTACAGCAAACTGTGCATAATTTCCAGCCTCCGATTGGTGGTACATTGCTGCGTTTACCAGTTTCCAGCCTCCAGACTGCTGTGTTTTGGTGACCAGCCTGCTGCCATTCACTATTTAGCACTCCTACACTTCGACTGGTGGTCACAGACTTGGGATCCATCTCCGGTGGACGTCACACTCCGACATTGCTCTACCCTTGAGCACACTGTACACTCTTACATTCATTTACAACATTCATTCACTTCAGAGTTGTGTTCTCTCTCTCCCTTCTTCTGTTTGTGTTTGAGTTCCTGTGTTTGAGTTTTGAGTTTTGCGTTTAGGGTTTGAGTTTTGCCCTCTGTGTTTGTGTCTGTCTCTTTGTGTTTCTGTTGTGGTTGTACACTCTGTGTGTCCTCAGTGCAAACCCTAGTAGATTTCTTCACACACTAGATGTGCCTCTAGGAGGGTAGACTGCATGTGTCGAAGTGGTCATGTACCTGTGTAATACGGAGCAAAAATGACTGAATGGTGTCCTTGGACTCAAATTTGGTCTGCTAAAGTTGTTTGTAAAGGGTCACAGCACGCATGGGGAAAGGTGCCTTGTACAACATATGAAGCTTTGATCATTTTTTTAGTGATGTCCTACAGGAGGTAACTATCGGGAAAATTTCTTTAGAAATACACTGAAGCAATGCAGAATATGCACGGGCATCATCTGAATCCCATGTAAGCACAACTTCCTCATGGTTGTCGTCATCAAAATCTTTGGGAAGAGGAAACACTCCATGTAAGATAGTCAAATGTAACTTATCATTTGTAGAAGTGCACAAAGGAGCCATCTGCAGAGAAGAAGAGAAAATAGAGGATAGAGGGTATATGGAGAGGGAATATAGCCAAACCAACAACAAAGACTTCACAAAATGAGAGTTCACATGCAGTGTAACAAAAAAATTGATAAAAAATGAAGGCTAACTGTTGCAAAAGGAAGAAAAACTAGTCAAAAACTGCCAAAAACAGCAAAAATGGCTTGCACAAACAGTCTCAACCATGGTTAGGGGTAGAAAACCAAAAATGCAGGCTGGTGGAGCATTGAATGCAGCAAATTGATGATTATAGGCTGGAATCCAAGCATAGGCTGAAAATGTAGGTTGCTGGTCTAAAAAATGCAAGCCTATTAAGCAGGGGGAAGAAAGACATGTAATCAGCAGAAAAATCATAGCAAGAAGTGAGATCTTGCAATTTGATACCATGTCAGAAGTGGTGTAGCAATGGAAGCATAGACAAGTGCTAAAATAAACTGCTAAACATAAGACAGAAGAGAGAAAACAGAAGAACAAAAGATCAAAAGAATAGAAGAACACTGCAAAAGAAGAGAACTCAAAGATGTGCTTGGAAAATGGAATCCATATACCAAACACGAGAATGATGCGTACAATAGTGAGTCATTGTTTGTGTGGGCATTGGCATTGGGTCCTCTCTCCAACAGAAAGACCACCTAAAGAATGATGATAATTGAATGAGAGGAGGAGGAGCCACTGAATAAATAGGCCCAAAATATGTGAATATGGCAGCTGGTTGGTCGGCAATAAATGCCTAAATAATCACTAATATGATCACCATAAAATGCCTAAAATACCCAATAATGTCAAACATAGCCTAGATTCACACATGAGCTGACTAGACAGATAACACACATGGAGTGAAAGTTGAAGTGACTAAAGCAGTTGGTGGTCCTAGTCTCAATGGGCAAAGAGTTTAATATAGTGGCCTTGTCATAGCTCCCCACTTGCTAGCAACAAGAGGGCTAGCACTATTTAAGTGTCCCCACATAGCTGAGTTCACATGGAGGATACAGGGTGCCTCAGACCACCTTGAGTGTTTCTGTTTGCCTTTTGCATCTATTCCTACGCATTTAGTAGGTTTTCTTCTCTCTCTCATTGAGAAGGAACAAGCAATGATGACAAAGAAATTAACCATTCCAAAGTTGGATGGCAAGAGAGATGGGAAGCTTGTTTACATTTGGGTGAAGGAGGTGGATTGAAACCAGCCTTCCTTCTTGGAAAGGGTGGTAATTCCCTGATGAAGCACTTAATTACAACAATCAGTAAATAAACATAAATTGAAATGCACAATTTACCTTAATAATATTGGACAATAGACATCTTGTTGGGCCCAAAACTGACGCCCCTTTTGGTATTTTGTTAACTTCAATTGCCAATGGATGTATTACAAGCCAAGATTTTACGATCTCCTTGGCTAATTCAAAAGCCCTTGGCTATTCTAACAATCAGCAAAGAAATGGGGCCAAATGCCCCTTGAACTTCACCCAGGACTTGCTCTAAATTGGATCCCAACTGGCCAAATGCTACTCCAAATTCCCAATGGATAGCTAAGCATATGAAATTCTTGACAATTCACAAATTTCAGGTACTGATTTCAGTGTACAATGTCTTCTGATGATGGCACAGGTCTTGGGGTGGCTGGTAAACCCTAATTTTTGTAGAAATTTAGGGTTTACAGCAGAAATCCCTCTGCTATCCACGAAATATGGCTGATTTCTTTTGACAATGGCTGGAAAATGTTGAGATCTCCTGAGAATGGGTTGGAGAAGTTGAGAGAAAACCAAGATGAGAGAGAAATCTGATTTTCTTCGCAAGATAACCCTAAAATCTGCTTGCTGCCTACTCTAGCCTGCATTTAATGCAGCCATCTCTATGTGGGGCTCATGATAGTGCACTTGATGGCACTGCCTCTCCAGCATGGCTAGTGTAGCATACCCTCCTGTGAGTTGACTTCTAGCTGCTTATGCCATGGTGAATCTCTCATTAGACGTGATAAATGTGACTCCTAGGTAGATATATGAATCCACTACCTCCACCCTGTTTTGCTCCTAGAGTGACGACATGTCTCTTAATTATTAGGGTTGATGTGCGCAAGATTAGGATCTTGGTTTGCCCAAAATTAACAATCAATTCACACTATGTGCAGAAGTCATTAGGGCATGGAGATGTCATTGTAGACCCTCTTGCAGCAAAGACCAAGATGATATCATCAGCATAAAAGCATAATAGGGAGACCAATGCACCTTCTATGTCCACCCCGTCTCCTCATGTGATGTGCTCATCTATCTCATTGATGTAGAGATCACATGTGATGTGATCATCTATCCCTACTTCACACCAGTTGAGCTAGAGATCACATTTGAAAGTCCTCCATTTGATGAATTTGGCTAGGATGACAAAGGAATGAATGTTGGGATAGCAACTTACTTTGGCTAATAATAACTAGGTTAACCGATGAGGCAAACCTGTTCGGGCTTGGGGGGTTCACTATATGTAAATCCTCTACAGTATTGCGTTCAAGTTCTGTTTAAAAATACCCTTATTTGTGACATTTCTTTAAATAAAAGACACCCCTTTTTTATTGAATCTATGAATAATCCCTTCATATGAGACAATTCCCATTATGGGTTGTTCTCAAGCCAACTTGAATGTTTGTATGTGTTTCCTGAAGATTAGATGTCGTTCTCTATTGATAATCTGTTTAGAAAATTGGTTGTTTATAATGTTCAAGATAATGTGTTTTCCTAATTGTTTATGATGTATCCTGAAAGCTAGCATTACATCCCTTAAACAATATGCTTTTTGTTGTTGTTTGTCGGTTTAAGTATCTCGACAGTTAAAGTTATGGTTGTTTAGGGAAGATTCTTGTTGTTGAAGTTATGGCTATTCAGGGCTATTCTTGTTGTTTGTGTTGTTCCTGAAAGGCCATAACACTTTGGCGATCTTACCAATCTTGTGCGCATGGCATTCATGATTTAGGCCTACCGCCAGGTGTCTCCAAAATGTTGTCATCTGATCAGCAATGCTGTTGCCAGCCCTTGGAAGGTGTCTCCCTGTGGTCCCTTGCCTATTGAGCCCCCCAGATGGCTGTCTTCTATAGTAAATTGCTGTTTTTTGATAAGAAAATGGACCAGCAGCTCCCCCTCTCTCTCCCTAGGGTGTAAACTGATTGAATGGTTGAGACCCAGTCCCCAAAAACGTTTTCTCAGTTTGGATGGGCATTTTTTGCCAAGTGGCAGTCTTCTAAACCCATTTTTCAGCATTATCTAGCCATTTAATTAATTTTCAAAATTAAATAATCTTGAAAATTAATATCAATCTTTTTGACCTTGCTCAAAATTAAATATGCCCATCCATAATCAAATTCGCTAGGATATTTGCTTGCAGGGGCAAGAAGAACACGTCATCTTCTACACCTTCAAGACAGCAAAGGTGCATTGAAGATAGTGCCAATGCCTTCACTTGAAGCACCCAAAGAGACCAATGAAGCAAACCAATTGGTTCTTACAAGGCAAGGTGTGCAAATGCAAGGCCATCATGGAAGTGCTAATCCAATGGATTTTGGACAGCTGGGTATGTATGCAATGATGGGGCAGCCAAGATGCTTTGATGGTAGCATGATTTTTCATGTAAGGATTGGATAGGAACCACATACGAGAATGTATGGTATAAATCCCTATGGTATGCAGCAGCAATGTATGGTGTGCAAGGCCCAATGTATTTGGGTATGGCTGGAAATGTGTATAATCCTATGTATGGCAACATTGGTTTGATGCCTGGGGCACAAAGTTGCATGTTTGGTAATGCAACTGCACCTTCGAATGCTTATGGGGCTCAAGGAACGATTGCTGGTCATGCAAATGGTTTGTTTGGGTTTGGTCATGATGTAAATACAACAAATGTACCCTTTTTGGAGCAGCTAGTGTATGACAACTTGACTCCCAAAGGGGTAGCAAAAGATTATGATGAGGTTGGAAAAGGAGTGAAGTTTGGGTCCTTCAGTGGTGCGCAAGATTGGCTGAAAGCTTTTGACTTCCATTCAACAGTTTGATGCAGCCTATTCATGGGAAAACTTCACTGAAGCCTCTAAGATTTGCAAGGCAGCCACCTTTTTGAAGGGGAATGCATTGGGTCCATGCTCTTGATGCAAGGTAGAGCACCGTCAACATGAATACAATTTAAGCAAATGTTTGCATCAAATTGGTTGACAAGTATCTTTGAGGTGGATATCATGACAACTTGGAATAAGCTTGATGCTAAGGAATGCAATAATTTGGAGCAATATGATAAGAAGTTTTGGGATGCAGTGCTGCCCGTCACTTCTTCTCACCCCGTACCCCTTCATGAACAAGTGGAAAAATATGGTTGTGGTCTACCCAAAGGAATTAGGGATTTTTGCATTAAGTCTATCGTGTCAAGCATGTCTTAGCTCATAGAGACTGCTGCTACAGCAAATGCTTTGTTACATAGGAAGGATTCGGGCTTCTAAGAGAGTGGGGAGAAGCTGAATAAAAAGTTGTTTAAGGCTGAGAAAAGGAACAGATCTGAAAATCAGCTTGAAAAGAGGCCAAAATAGCAAAGAAAGGGTTGGAAATCATTGGCACAATGTTGGAAATCGATGGTTGCAAGTAAATGCTTCATTTGTGAATAGGAGGGTCATATTGCAATCAAGGAGATCCTAAGAAAAAGAAGCCCAAAATGTTAGTGGGATTGGTATCTGATGTTGTTATTGATTAGTCCAATGATGATATTACTGAGTTGTGTAGAGCATAGGGCAAATTTAGAGATCAACTTGCATTGATATTCTTTGATAATGGTGCATGAGTCAACTTTATCTTTGTAGACATGGCAGTCTATCTAGGCATCAGAGAGGATGAGATGGGACTATGGGGAAAGTTAGAATGGCATGAAAGGGCCATGCAAAGTCTGTCACATTGCTCATTGGAAAGCTTCGGTTGCATATATAGGGATATGTGGACACCAAAGAGTTTTCATTGCTCCACTTGAGGATTGTGGTGTATTGCTTGGTATGCCATGGTGTCACTACATGCATGCAGTGATTGATTCATATGCAAAAGAGATTACTATTCACCATAAGGGAAAGACTCTTATACTTGATGTAAAGTTAAAAGGGGAATCAATCCTTCTTGTATTTGCAACTGCCATTTCTAAAGTAATGAAAAATCATATTTTAGTCTACTTGGTTTTTACTAAGGATAAAGATGATAGTGAGAATGTTGTTTAGGGCAGCCATCCACTTGAAAGGCCTGAAGATCATGGCATAGATCTTATCCTTGGAAGTAGTCCACCTAATAAGCCACCCTATAGAGTCATTGCAGCCTAGCAAGAGATTATGACTAGGTGAACAAGCTGTTAGAAAAAGGGCTGACTTAGCCTAGCTTATTTCCTTTTTGTTCTCTAGTGCTTTGGTGCAAAAAAAGGATGGTTTATGGCGTATGTACATTGACTATTGTGCTTTGAACAAAATCATGATAAATACTTGGTTTTCGATCCCTTGGATTGATGATATTATGGATCTATTGTTGTAGGGGCAGCCATTTTCAGCCGTATAGACTTCAAAAGTAGGTATCATCAAATATGCGTTAGATCAGAGGATGTGCCTAAGATAGCTTTCAAGACACCTTTTGGGTTGTATGAGTTTCTTGTCATGCTTTTGGATTTACGAATGCTCTTGCCACTTTTAATTGAATGATGGATTGCATCTTCAGGCCACATAGGGGATTTGTGGGCACTTTTTTTAACAACATGATTGCCTATTTAAGGAATGAGAAAAACATAGGAATCAGTTGGACATTGTATTCAATGAATTGTGTAAACATAGGTTGGTAATTAATGACAAGAAAAATGAATTTTTTTTGTATGAAATCCACTTTTTAGAGCATATTATATTGGTTGATGGTACCCTGTAAAGGTTAAAGCAATATGATCATGGCTACCTTTGAAGAATGTACATGTGATCTCTAGCTTCTTGGGTTTATGCTCTTATTATAAGAAGTATGTACGTGGTTTGCTAAAATTGCATCTCCATTGTATGCTTTGCAGAAGAAAGATGTGCCATTTAGATGGATAATAGTGAAAATTTCAGCATTTGAAAAGTTAAAGGAAAAGATGACTTCAGATCCTGTGTTTGTATTGCTTGATCTAAGGAAGTCATTTGAGGTTGAGTGTGATGCATGTGGAAACAACATTGGGGTTGTTTTAATGTAAGATGGCCGAGTTGTGGCTTATGAGAGCCGTCTTCTCCATAGTGTAGAGGAAAATTTGCAGGTTTATGATAAAGAGCTCTTGGCTGTAATTCATGCACTGTGTACGTGGAAACATTACTTGTTAGGGGCTGATTTTACAATGAGATAAATCATCAAACTTTGAAGTACTTGTTGATATAGACAAAGTTATTAGAGATGTATATGAGATGGGCAAATTTTCTCTCTATATTTTATTTTTAGATTGTATATATTGATGGTAAAATGAATGTTTTGGTTGATGCACTGTTATGTAAGCCACAAATCTCAGCCGTCAGCATGGTTTATTACACTGAGTTAGATGCCATGAAGGAGCAGTATGTTGTTGATTTGGACTTTGCTAATGTTTATGATCAGCTTTGCAATGGCTAGAGGCATGAGCACTTTGTGCTAAGAGATGGATTTCTGGTGATGTATGGACGACTGTGTCATAAAGCAATTGAGACCTAGAGTGATCATTGAAACTCATGCTCCTTTGTATACAGGGCATAGAATTATTGATGCCACAGCCAAGGTAGTGGAGCGTTTCTTTCATTGGCCAGCTCTGAGGTACGATGTAGAGCAATTTGTTAGGATATGCGTCATATGTTAGAAGGTAAAGCATAATAGGCAAAAGACGCCGCGTTTATTACAGGCCTTGCCTATTCCAGACCGGCCTTGGCAAAGCATTGCTATGGATTTTATTTTTGAGCTTCCTAGGATACCTAGAGGGAATGATGGGATATAAACTACCATTTGTAGGCTTAGCAAATGAGTCCATTTCATTTCGGGGAGAAAGAACATAAAGGCTGATCATATGGCGCAATTGTTTTTATAGCATATCTTTAAGTATCATGGTATGCCAGAGTTGATTGTTAGTAATCTAGATCCTCGAATTACTAGTTTATTTTGAAAGGGATTGTTTGAGAATATGGATACCACGCTGAATACTCATCATCCTTCTAAGTTCTATCCGCAGATAGATGGTTAGTCTGAAGAGGCTAATTCCACAGTGTTGGATCTTTTGAGGTGCTATATTTTAGACCATAAGACAGAGTGGAAGTAGTTTTTGCCATTGGTTGAGTTTGCATACAACAATATGGTGTATAGTTCCACTAGTAAAGCTTCATTTGAGGTGGTTGCGGGTGGCAAGAAGATACCGCCTATTTTACAGAACAAGGACAAGATCTTTGAGGCTGATTGCTATGTAGAAAGATTGGATGCAGCCTATGTAAAGATAAAGTATGTACTTCGGAGATCATGGAAAAACAAAAGAGGGGAGTTGATTGCCATAGATGTGCTTTGCAATTTGCAGACGGCGATTATATATTGCTGCGTTTTGAAAAGGCAAGGTTGAAAAAGATGAAAGAAAGAGAGAGGTTGTATCCAAAGTTGAGTATGAGATACTACAGGCCCTTCCAAGTGTTGGAGAAGATCAACGATGTGGCATATCCTGAAATTACCTCCATATCGGCTGGTACACAATGCCTTTCATGTCACTTTGTTAAGGCCTTTTCCTGATGATGTGCCAGAGAATGTATTTGCTAAAATTCAACTTGAGGTTGAGGAGCTGGATAAGATCTTGGTACCCGAGCAGATTTTGGCACATAACCAATGAAAGGTCAAGGTTGATCACTTTGAAAACAATTCATGGTCACTTTTGGGATCAATTATGCATTGGTTTTTGCATCAATTATTGATTGGATTTCGCACTTAGTTTGTGATTAGCTTGGGATCACATTTGCAGCAGTTTGTGATCAGTTCTCAAATCAGCAAATGATTAGTTTATGCTCAATTTTCAATGGTTTATAGATGGTTCCATGAACAACAGCATGTTAGTGAATGCCATTGACAGTTTCCGTCATGATTTATGCAGAGTTTATGCTTTACTATGGCATAACAGTTGAGAAAAATGAGTTTTGGATGCATCTAATGGGTTTCTTTCAACAATTATGGACTCTTTTTCAGTTTTATGTCATGTTAATGCTAGTTAGAAAATTTCAGCAAGTTTTGGGTATATGGCATGCTTAGACAACAATGGCCAATGTTATGATTGTGCTGTCTTATGGAAATTCTAATGCACTCTGCTTTTGCTTTGGCACAATGCAGTGTAATCAAGGACGATTACAGGGATTTCAAGAGGGAGGTCTATTACAGGGATATGAAATTTTGAGATGCTTTAATCTTGCTAGTAACATTTGATTAAGCTACTAATCAAATGTGCAAGGTTGTTAAGTGCGTGTTGCACATGGCAGTTATTTCATGGTAATAGGCCAAGGACCCTGAGGATGCAATGGGTGCCGAAGGCAAAAGTTGTGACAAGTTATGCTAATTGGGTTTTGTTCGTCAGTTGGTGTTAGTTTTGACCCTAGGATAGTTGTTTGGCCAATAAATATCAATGATGATAGTAGAGACTAGCATTAATTAATTAATTCATACCAGTTTAAGGTTAAACAGAGGTTGGGGACCACTCCAGGTTGCAAATGGCCTAGCCAATTTATTTATGGATAGACACATTTAATTTTGAGCATTATCATATTAATTTTCAGAATTAACTAATTCTAAAAATTAATTTAATGGTTGGATAATGTTAAAAATCAGGTTTAGAACATTGCCACTTGACACAAATATCCATGCAAACTAAGAAAACGTTTTTGGGGCTTGGTTTTAGCCATTCAGTTTAGTTTTTAGTTAGTTAGAGAGAGAGAGAGAGAGAGAGAGAGAGAGAGAGAGAGAGAGAGAGAGCTTTTACGAAAAAAAGAGAGAGAGAGAGAGAGAGAGAGAGAAGGTGTCGCCGATAGGATTTCAACCCTGTTTTAACTTTTTAGCAATTGGAGGCAGGAGACAACAGCTAGGAGGCCAGGAGCTGCAAATGTGAGCATGTGTGGCATCAGGAGCTGTTGGCAACAACATTTATTGCAGGCGACAACAGGTTTTGGGGCTCTAGGTAGTAGGCGATTGTATTTAATGCAGTTTGGTATAGGTAGTAGTCAGAATTCAGCCTCTTCCCTTCTGGAAATCAGGAATTTCTCTCTCCTTTGGCATTCTCTCACCTTCTCCAGCCCATTCTTTGGTTCTCTCAGCAAATCTCAGCCATTTGGAGATCACAATCAGATTTGGTGGACAGCAAGAGAAAATTTGCTGTGAAACAACAGTAATTAGGGTTTAGTAGCCACCTCAAGGCTCGTGCCATTAGTCAAAGGTAATCATACACTGAAATTAGTGCTTCAAATTCATAGAGGTGTTAGGGATTTCAGAAGCCAGCCCATCCATTGTAAATTTGGGGCAGCATTTGGCCAATTGGAGTTTTGTAATAACAAGTTCTGGGTGAAATTCAAGGGGCAATGGGTCCAATTTGTTTGCTGCTTCTTGGTACATCAAAGGGCTTTTGGATCAGCCAAGGCTCAGCTTGTATACAATCCATTAGCAATTGAAGTTCAAAAAAAAAAAACCAAAAGGGGCGTTAGTTTTGGGGCCAACAGGATGTCTACCGTCCAAGATTATTAAGGTAAAGTGTACATTTCAGCTTATGCTTATTTATTGATTGCTATAATTAAGTGCTTTATCAAGGATTACCGCCCTATTTGAGAAGGAAGACTGGTTTCATGTTGAGCATCTTGTCAGTGGACATTTTAGAGACTTTGATAGAGGCAGAGCAGTGAGGGGAGTATCGACCTCCTCCTTGTTGGGCACATGATACACTCTATGATGTAGGGATTGAGGGAGTTCTTGAGGAGTGGTAGCTGCAAGATGGCCCGTGGTGATCTTAGAGGAACCAGACACACTCCACCAAGCTTGTTTGTACTAACTAGTGTTTGATGTCTCATGCCGTGTAGGATAGGGAGCCTACCTCTGTGAAGAAGGCTTTGCAATTGGAACATTGGAAGAAGGCTATGGAGCAGGATTTAAATGTGATTAAATATAATGGCACTTGGATCTTGTGCCTTGGCCCGCTCATAGTAAGGCGATTGGAGTCATGATGGCTCTTTAAGATCAAGTACCATAGTGATGGCACTCTGGATAAGCACAAGGCGTGACTCCTTGAAGGATTCGCCCAGTGGCCATGAGTGGATACATTTGCACCTATAAGTTATAACTTAGATGGCTACCATTAGGGCTGTTCTTGCCTTAGCCAGCCATACAAGATGATTGGTTTATTAGCTTGATTTGACATCTACGTTCCTTAATGGAGATTTGAAGAAGGAGATCTATGTTGATTAGCCTCTTGGCTTTTTCTTATCCAATGGCAATGTGTTTAGTTGAAAAAGGCCCTCTTTGGCCTCAAACAGATTCCACGTGCTTGGGACGAGAAGATAGACTCGTTCCTCTAAGGGAAGTTAAGATATCGGCGTTCCTCTTCCGATCTCTAGTTGTATGTCCACACCTCCATTGAAGGCAGACGTTAATTGTGCTTTATGTGAATGATCTCATCTTGACAGGTGACCATGCCAAGAAGGTCAAGTAGACAAAGGAGGCACTATACGAGATGTTTGAGATAATGGATATGGGCCTTGTCCACTTCTTTCTAGGTCATGAGATTTGGCAGACTTCGAGGGGGATTTTCATCTCCCAATAGTAGTAGGAGTAGGAGCTTTTGACTACGTTTGAGATGGAGGAGTGTAAGGATTTTTCTACTCCTATGGATCCGAATTGAAAGGCTACGGCCCATGCAGATTCACTACGCCAGATGCTACCTACCCACTACAGGCAGTTGATTCGGCCGTTGATATGGCTTCTTAACACTTGGATTGATTTATGTTTTCCTATAGATTTGCTTCTAGGGTTCATAAGTGGATCCAAGTTGGCTCATTGGCAGGTTACTTTGAGGATTTTAAGGCTCTTGAGGGGGATCCTTGACCTAGGTATTTATTAGAGAGCAGGTACAGGAGATTTGGCCTTGGTTCTATAGGGTTGGATGGATTTAGATTGGGTTGGAGACGTTGATCATAGGAGGTCAACAACAGGATATTACTTTACTTTAGGTGTAGGTGCTATCTCTTGGAGTGGCAAGAAGCAGTCCATTGTTGCCCTATCATCTATAGGGACAGAGTATAGAGCGAGGTAATTGTGAAACGTTTCACCCCCGAAACATTTCACCCTTGAAACATTGCATTTTACTTGGAAACATTTCACCTTTGAACAAGTCCCAAGCGAAACGCCAAGTGAAACCGTTAATTAATACATATGATGTGTATCCTATATATAGTGTCCAAAAACCTCAAAAAAGCTAGACAAAAAAATTATTTTTTTCCAATTTAAAAATCATGTTTCAATCAATTGTTTCACTTGGGGTTTTTGCATTTGAGTGCCAACGAAATGCATTTCACGGTTACCATGTTATAGAGTGGCGTCTTCTACTACATGTGAGACAATGTGGCTTCAGTGGTAGTTAGGAGAGCTCATTTAGGTCCTACTACACTGCATTGCGACAATGAGAGTTGCATTGCTTTGGCACAGAATCTTGTATTCCATGCTAGGTCAAGGCACATTGACATACAATATCATTTCATTTGAGTGAAAATCTTGGATGAGACCATTGAAGGGGTTTATTGCAAGATGGAGGACAACTTGGTAGAATTGTTTATGTCAAACCGTTCTTTGGCAATACTCCAGATCCCTGAGCCTTGTGGCCCGTCCAAGATCTAAGAGGGGGTGTTAGAGATTTATTTATCCCTTGGATAGGCATTGGCAGGTTATTGTTGTATAGCTAGCACTCTTTGGCACAATTATGCATTTTATATTTATTAGGTTGGACAGCTAGATGTAGTCTAGAGGTCAATTTCCAGCTTTACTAGGCAATTAGGCAAAGCTTGGTAGGCTGTGTAGGTTGCCACGTGGCAGCCCCACATTAGTGCGCAACATTCTAGGGATTCTTTTATTAAGTGATTGTGTGTATTTCATTCTATGTGAATTTGCTTCTTGCTGTAATTAAGTGTTAATCGAGTCATTTCCACCCTTTTGAAAAAGAAAGGCTAGAGAGAGAGAGAGAGAGAGAGAGAGAGAGTTGGTGGGTGGCCTTCCCTTGGCATTGGTGTTGCATTGTAGGGGTGTTTCCAATGGGAATTGTTTCTTCTGTACCATTGTAGTTGAGTCTCCTTGTTACAGATTTATTTCTGGTCTTTTTTCTTGTAAGATTTGGGCTCTTCTTTTTGACATTTAGCATGCTGTGGGGGGGACTAGGATGCTTTCTTTTGATTGGGTCTTTGGCAAAGCTAAATATTATGGTTCGGCGCAACCTCATATGAAGATTCTTTGATTCTTTTTAACTTTCTCTGATTTTGGGGTGGTTGGCATATTTGGGTCACTCGCAATGCGTTCGTTTTCGATGCTACTTTAGGTGTCGAGCTTCATGTGGCAAAGCTTAAGGGACTTCTTGAGTGGCAGCTTGATCTTCTCCAGCATGCTAATATCCTAGTCAAGGATGATCTAGTTTCTTGGCGTGGGGCGGTCTCTTCAGTGACCTTGCCATGACTTTTGTACTGTGACATCATATAATATAACAATCCATTATGGGGAGAAAGAGTGTAATAAAACATAAGTCACTTTAGTCTAGAGTAGGCTAGGGTTAAGTATAAAAGTGAGTTATCTTTTTGCCATTTTATAAACATTACTTGTTTTGAGCTCTCAACCTCCCACCATCTAAGAGGATGAATACTCTTGGCCACCATAGCTTGGGGTGCATACCTTGCTGCAACCTCTCATCATTTGATTCTCAACCAACATTGGTAATACCATTTCTTGCCAAGCCACCTTGGCTATGGCTTCTTGGCATTTTATGTCTATTTCTTGTATTTTCTGTTTAAAAGCTTACAGTGGAATTTAGCTTTATTGCATTGGTATCAGAGCCTTGCTTTGATCCATGGTAAGCTTTAATTCCATCATTTTCATGATTATGATATTGCTGGGGAGGTCATTTTCATGGAAGTTCTGGTTACATTGATCTTGGTTGCTGTGTCAAGTCTAATTGCAAGACTTCCACAGTTAGCCATGGCTGTTGTTGAAGACATTATGGAGGTTCTTGGCAAAAGAATGGTGGTCTTCTTGCTATTTTAAACAAGTCAACGTCAAATTAAAGCCATTTTTGGAGCCTTTCTTGTAAAAAGAGAAGGGGATTGGAGTTCGAGACAACTACAATAGCTTCTTTTCTGAGATCTAGGGTTTCTCACTTTCCTTTCTCCTCATTGCTGAAGCTTCCATGGAGGTTCTTTGACCTGATCTTTTCTTCGTGACCTAATCTCTCTCTATGACCTACAAAGCATCATTCCTTGTATCTCAATGAGCAAAGGGAGCACCATTTTAGAAGTCAAAATTCAGGGGGGAGGGCCGGGGCTTCTAACTTCCTTGAATGGTCATCCAAAGCCTCTCTATCAAGCTTGAAGTTTCAGAGTTGCAGGAGGCGGGGCTCCTTAACAGTCTTTCAAATCTTTGGTGAACAGCAAAGATCAAAGCACATATCAACGTGGATCCTTTAGTGGAGAGACTTCATCAGCTGGACTTGATCGAAGCCATCATCAATGATGTTGTGGGAGAGGGAATCAAGAATTGAAGGGCTCCTTGTCTGGCTCCCTGTCTACCTAACTGCTATTGCAGTGCCGACAATGCTTAAGACGCAACATCTAATAGCATTTGCTATCGACCTGGCTCAAATTCAGTGAGGCTGAAGCAAGCTCGCCTGTTGCCGCCAGTGAAAGGCCCTTGTACAAGCGAGAGTATCTTGAGTTTGCGTTTGAAGGAGCACTGGAAGGGAGCATCTTTACATTGAGAAATCATCAGTTTCTCATTTGCAGATGATGGCCTCAGCCTTTTCAACCCCTTCCGCCTTGACTCTTGAACGTTCAAGTCGACTGAAAGGAGACATCGGAGCCTCATTTCATCAAGGCTAACTTGCATGGCATGAAGAAGGAGAGTAGCGAAAGTGAGAATGAGATAGCATCAATACTTGGGGGTGGTCGCATCCATCTTATTCACAGTCAGCACAGGCCTAATCCTCTCTCCTAGAGCTTGATGGAGAACAGTCTATCTTCTAATATCTGAAATGAGGCTTGATTGGTTTGTGTGCACCACTTTTATGAATGAATTCTGTGATAGGACTCCATGAAACTCAAAGTGAGGCCTCCTCCTCATGTCCCTCTAACTGAAGCCTGGAGCTGATCCTCAAACACTTGCTCACCTCAAAGTTCACCAGGGTCCTACTGTCCACACCTATAATGAAAGGCATGGTCTTCCAGCCTCCTGGCTTGATGGCGGGTCTGGTTACTGCAGGTCTGCAAAATGCCCTCCGGACGCACATCCACAACATGGCTTGATTTGAGGTCAGAAGCCCCCTGCACTTCTCATATACTGGCTTGTCTGCGGCATTTTCATCCATCACGCTTCTGGTTGAAGCCATAGTATTTGAGGGCTGCAGCGGCAGAAGCAATTCCCTCTTCGGTTTGCTAGGAAGACATCTATATAACATGGGGAGAACCAGCAGTCTCAGTCTGAACACAAACACCTTCCACACAGTCTACCACCACTAAAGCTCCATCGGTGGTGATACGCAGAGCAGCTGTAACTTCAGATGAGAAGTCAACATGGTCAGGAGAGTCAATCAAATTGATAAGATACTCATTGCCATCCTTTTCTCCCTTGAAGTCCTTGAAGGATGCATTTGACATTTCATAGTACAGAGAAATTCCAGTTGATTTAATGGTAATGCCAAGTTCAGCTTCGTCCTGGCGTGTATCAGTCAGATGTTCATCACCAGCAACCTCCTGGGCAATAATGCCAGCAGCAGCAAAAGCAAGAGGTGCACTCCAGAATCTTCAGAAGGATTGGAGACATGTCCAGGATTAACACGACTGGTTTATTACATTATTAGACCAGTCTGTGCAATCTGCAATGTGGGAAGAAGCTTCCACCAGTTCTAGTCCTGATGTATGGCACATTTGCAATGAAGTAGGAGAAGTCAAGGACTGTGTTCATCTGGCACATCATATGGTGGTGCATACATTGCATTTGATGATTGATCCATCATTGGCATCTCCAAGAAGTTTTCAGTCAGCTTTAAAAAAAAAAAAACCTTCTGCCTTCTAAACAGACTAGTGGAGCTCAGATAGTGATTACAAGGATAATGACAGTGACAGCTACAACAATGATAGTGACAATGCAATGATAGCGGAGATTAGAGAGTAATCAGACAGAAGTTCTTTGCCTCAAACTGAAGTGCTGTCCCTTTGCAGTCAGTATTGGTCTCTCAACAGAAGGTTCCTCTTGAAAGTCAGAATATCATGACCTACAGCTCTGCAGCCTGCAAGAGATGGATGTACTCAAGTGGGAATAGTCCACCAGTAGTGGTAATAGAATTGTCATGATGTGCTAGATCAAGAGCATCAGCTCGAACTATCGCTATGTCAGACATGACATGCTTTTGGTGTGCAACTGAACGCCTTCTTCAAAGGTCTCATATTCAGATTTGATGTTGGTGTTGAATGTACATATTTCTTTACTGCAGCAAATCGTGTTTGAAAGTAGTTTGAAGAGCTTAATGAAGCTCTAAACAAGGTTACTTAAGCTTCAGACAAGTTGTTTAGCAAGCAGGCACAACCATATATACAGCAGCCTCCTGCTTATTCACAACAGTCTTTACAATATTTTCATCAAGGTTCAACACAACAGCAACAGGTTGCAATGCTTAGTGTACAACAGCAGAAGCAGCAAATGGTACCTCATTTTGCTGTACAACAGCAAAGTGTTCCTATAGCTGATCAGTGGTATCAACAGCAGTATCAAGAGTATTATCATTGGCATAAACAATGTCAACAGCAATATGAACAAATGCAGATTCAATAGCAAATGCCAGGTGATCGATACCATTGTTTGGACTACACTGAAGATTATGAAGAATATGCAAGGTATCATGAGTACAACGAGCATTGGTATGACCAACAACATGCATACGACAGTGATGAGAACTCCATTGAATTGCAGCATGTAAGTGAAAGTCATAATATTTTTGGACAGCAACAAGATGTAGATCATTATGTTTATGATCAGCTTCAAAAGCGAGAACACCCTTGCAGTCATTTTGGACACACTTCCATGAATGGGAATCAAGTGGGAAGGCCACAAGGAATTGAGAAAGGTTTCAACTCTTTTGATATGCATTCAAATGGACAGTCATACATGAATGGGCAGCAACATATATATGATCATGATTTTGGTTATGAGTAGCTGCAATCATATGGTCCTACAAAATTCAGCCTTATGCAGCAAACCATGGATAACAAGCTCATGGTTATGGTTATCATTTGATAGATGGGGAAAATGTCTGTCAATTTTCTTTCAGTGGTGTACATGGCATCTACTTGTCAAGTGGTATCTTGGACAGCATAACTTCCAAGGGCCTATGTTATAAATGCAAGGAGAAGAACACTCTTGGGCATGACAATGTATGCAAGGCAAAGCATTTTAATGTATCAGTTGTTCTTGAGTTCCATACTCCTCATGGCATTGGAAGAAAGCTTATTCCTCATCAAGAATTGATGGAAATGCAAAGGCAGCTGATATCCTACAAGTGTAATGAGCATTGGTTACCTCATCATGAGGGTTATTGCAGGAATAAACATTTTGCTATAGCCCTTGACTTGGAAGACCCAATGGAAGATGTATATGTTGGGCAAGGACATAATAGTCATGGGCAGCAAGAAGATGATGCCTATGCTGAAAATCAGGTTGAAGATGTGACTGGGCAGCAAGGGCAAATTGCTCTAAATGCCATACATGTAACACATGTAGTTGATGAGCAATCATGTATAGAAGAACAAGAAGAAGAAAATGTTTTTAGTGACCAAGATGAAGAACCAAGAGATGCAGCTGTAAATGAAGAACAAGAGTATGTATATGTCAGTGAGGATCAAGAGGACTATGCAGTCAACCAAGATGATGCATATGACAATGAATCTAATACTAAAGATGAAAGGGCTGAAGAAGATTCAATTGATCAAACAAGCATTGAGGATATGGAATCATTACATGATGACTTTCAGCAGCCTATTGATTATGATGATGATTCAACAGGTTTTCTTCATGATTATGGGGATGATACCTTGGATTATGGAGGTGTTGACGATAATGCTGACGATCTTTCATTCCCATATGATCCAGGGATTTACATGAATGTATCTATGGATTATGGACGGGATTTATCATATCCTTTTGATCCTGGAGGTGATAATAAGTTTTATGCAGAATACCTCACTTATGAAAGCTTTGATGATGGTTTATCATTTTATTTGGGTGAGATTAGCAGTGCTTTGATGGATGACAACCATTTTTTGGGGATTCCTTATGATCCGGGTTGATTTTGGGATGATTTCATGTGTCTTGGAATAGGAGACAGCTTGCTGTATAGAAATTCTGTGATGAATTAAATTGCCCTGACGCAATCAAAATATGGGTTTGAGGGTATAGATTGATGCTTTGGGTTACGTATTTTGTATCTACACCTCAAACACTGAATTTGGATACTTTAGCCAAAAGTTATGGGCATTTTTACTTCAGCAATGCTCTCTGTTTCATGACAGTTACTCCTATCCCATGAAGACCATTTATTGAAGATCCGCTTTTGGAGTTTATCATGGATTATGCAGCCTCCACTTTACCTTCTTACATGTTTCCATCCTTGTATTCAATGTAATTTCAGCTTTGAGGACAAAGCTCTTTTAGGCCGGGATAGCTTGTAATGAAGCATAAGTCACTTTAGTCTAGAGTAGGCTAGGGTTAAGTATAAAAGGTGGAGATGTAACATGTGAGGTATCTTTTTATCATTTTACAAACATTACTTGTTTTGAGGTCTCAACTTTCCACCATCTAAGAGGGTGAATACTCTTGGCCACCATAGCTTGGGGTGTATACCTTGCTGCAGCCTCTCATCATTTGATTCTCAACCAACATTAGTAATACCATTTTTTGCCAAGCCACCTTGGCTATGGCTTCTTAGCATTTTATGTCTATTTCTTATATTTTTAGTTTAAAAGCTTGCTGTGGAATTTAGTTTTATTACACACACACACACACACACACACACAGAAAGAGAGAGAGAGAGAGAGAGAGAGAGAGAGAGCGAGCGAAGAGTCTCACACAGAATCGTGAGAAATGGCAATGGAATTGATCGAGCGATGGTGACTTGACCTTTGTGTTGACTTTGTCGAGGCCTGAACGCCTGCGCAATCCAGTGTGCAGAGAAGGCCTGTGTATATGTCTACCTGTCTGCGGACGCGTTTCCCCTGACCTGCGCAATTGTTCACCTGCTTTGCGTGCCGCCTGGGTTCTTGCCGCAGACTAGCGCAGGGTCCCGTCTTCCTTGTCCGACACTTCAAATCTTGCCCTTGCCTTCCTGAGGTCCATTTTTTGTCCTGCTCGCACTCTATCCCAGCACACCTGTGTATCATCATCGACCTGATTTGCATTCTGACATTCCTCTGGCACCCTGCCTTGTGTCTGACTTCGAGGATCTGTTTGTGACGGCCTGCTCTAATCCTTGAAGGAGATAGATTGTGTTAACGTTTGTACAAACAGTACCACAGAGTATAGATTTGTATAGAGGACCTAAGGTACAACGACTTGCACAAAGAGAGAGAGAGAGCGTCCTGTAAATAGCTTCAGATCTCTTGTTAAAGTGGTGATACAACATGACTGGTCTGGACATGGCCTTTATTGACCAAACGGTGGCAGCCCTTGGTCCGGATTCTGAAACAGAGGAACCAGAGGATATGGTTCCTTGCATAGAGGAGATGCCATCTGGTCTTGACTTCCAGCCTGCGGGCAAACGCACCAAGCATACTTCGGAAGACACAATGGATCATCAGGAACGTTCTTATGCTCAGGTTGCTTCTGATTCTGTGGATTCTCAGGATGTTGTGACTGGGAGCATTTGTTGGAGTTTGCCAACACTCTGCTTGGTGATTATGTTCAACATAATCATGAAGCGTTTTCTGGCTCTGAAACTGAAGATGTTCTGGAAGCCACTGTGGATCCTAAAAATGTGTTGCGCTCATTCTCAGTGTTTTATGAACGTGTTGTTATACTTTTCTTCACTGGTAGGATCCCAGTGATTTTCTATATTTGCCAGTGGCTGCAAAGTCTGCTACAAGGGGAGTGTGTTGAAGAGATTTTTGTTGGGCCCCGAGGCTTTTATGAGGTACTGTTGAAATCCGAGCAGCATCGTGCCGATCTACTGACTAAACTGCCATTGTTCTTTGATTGCTGTTTAGTCCATGTTGTGTCATGGCGCCCAATGACAGATTTTCAGCGTTTGCTTCAACGCGAATGCCCGGTGTGGGTTGAAGTGGAAAACTGTCCGGCTGTCTACTGGCCACTGTTAAAGGATGCCATGGCCGTTGTGGGCACTGTTTTGGTTCCCCCGAGCCTAAGGGCCACGAATCGTAACTGTTTGTGTATGTTATGGGACACTGCTCGGAAAAGGCCTTTGGTTACGTCTTAATTGCTTTGACATGCATCCTTTGCACTTTCGTTTGAAATGGGGGAGCTTTGCAGGGCATTGTTTTTCGTGTGGAAAATTGGGGCATTTTATGGCCGAATGTCCAGCGAAGCAACCGACTTCAGATGTTGAGCATGTTTTGCCTCCCATGGAAGATCTGGTGCTTGATGCTCCGTCGCAGGATGCGACCCAGCCACCTAAAGTTTTGGATAAAGACAAACAACATGTTTCGGGTTTGGATTCCCGTGACAATGACTGGATAGATGTACGTGCTAAAAAAGGTAAAAGGTTTGATGCTGGTATGGTGGATACTGTGCCTAATGCTTCACAAGATTCCTTGCGTACTTATATGCGCAGGAAAGACATGTTGTTTTCAGAGCACACTACTCATGCTATGGTTTCTTCTGTTCCTCGCAATCAGCCCACTAGGAAAGTATATACGGATGGTTCGAAGGGCCCACCTGCTAAGTTGGCTTTTGATGCTCGTGGGATCGTCGTTATCCCCGTTCCATCCCCAAGACAGTGGATACACCGTCTACCTCTAAATCTGGTCGTCGGAACTCTTTTGCCGTGTTAGCTGATTTTTTGGATGAGGGAGTCCTTGACATTCTAGCAAAAAAGGTTAAATCGAGGCAAGCTTTGCCTTGTTCGTGATTTTTTTTTTTGAATACACATGAAGATAGCCACGTGGAATGTGTGAGGCATTTGTTCTTGCAATAAGCAACATGCCATGTGGAGTTTATTGCATGAGAATCAGTGGGATGTCTTGTGTGCTGTTGAGTACAAGAGTCATGGTGAAGCAGGAAAAGTTGTGGATTGCCATGGGTTTCGCTTGTTTTATGTAGGGACACATGCCATGCATTATTCTGGTGTGCTTATGATTGTACATGAGAAATATTAGCCTGTTCTTATTAAAAATGATGTACATGGTTGTTTTGTGGTGATTGAAGTTTTATTTGAAGGAGAGATCTTATGGTTACTTGGGCTCTATGCTCCAAATGACCCTTTATCCCGCCGGGATCTTTGGAATACTTTGCAGACCTCCTTGTCACTTGGCAGACGTGGTTTTTTGATGGGGGGTTTTAATATGTGTGTTGATCCTTCACAGTCCACATCAGAGCATTCGGTGATGGACGCTTCGGAAAGCCGTGTGTGGAATGCGTTTGCTCTTGCCGTACTTAAGCAAGATCTCTGGTCATGGCTACACCCTTCTTCTACAGGGTTTACTTTTCATTTTGCGCAGTATACAACTTCATGGTCGCGGTTGGACCACATGTACATCATGCAGGATGATGCTTTTCTTCCTGAGATGCTGGAAATGAAAGTGTTGCAGCAATGTGCCTTGTCAGACCATTTTCCTCTACAGCTTGAGATGCTTGCACAACCCATTGCACCTTTTAAGCAATTTCTGGATAGACTCCCTTTGCGTTTCAACTCGTCTTATTTGAAGCATTCAATCTTTCGGGGTTATATGCAGAAATTGATTGATAGATTTTTATTGGACTTCTCCTCTGAGGGCAATGCTTCTTTTGAATGATTACTCTCTAATGTGTAGCGGGGTGTTCGGCAGTATGGGATCCATCATGCCTCTCTTTGTCGGCGGCGTCGACAAGCAGCGGAGGAATTACTGGCTTTGGTTCGTTCTCTACTAGTGGAGACTCTAGATGATGTATTTCTACTGCCATTGGCTATGCGTTTGGCTGATCTTATTAAAGAGTTTCAGTTGAAATCTTATCAGCGGGCCAAATTGCAAAATTTGACTGAGAATTTGCAAGATAGTGCTTGTCAGACTCATAAGTTCTTTTGAGCTTTCTATGCATCCCCTGCTCGAGGGAATATGACTAGACTCCAGGATGCAGACGGTCAAATGGTCATTGATCCTCAGACTATTGTGAATATGTGCAAGAATTATTTTCTAGACCTTCTTGGTTCTACTCCTTCACCTTCTGACCAAATTACTCATGCCCGCTTAGTTTTCTATGATTTGGTCCACAATCAGGTTCCGCATGACATGCAAACTACATTGGAGACAGATATTCGTGAGGAAGAGGTTATGGATGTTTTGTTACACTTGCCCAAGGATAAAAGTCCCTGTTGGGATGGTCTCACCAATGAATTCTTTGAGGTCTTTGCTACCTGACTGGTGAAACCATTGACGGCTATGTTTCAGCAGGTTTGGGAAACGGGGTTCATATCTTCTTCATGGAAAGAAGGACTTATCAAACTGCTTCCAAAAGTTCCTTCGCCGTCTATGTTGAAACATTGGCGACCAATTTCTTTGATGGGTTCTATGTATACAATCTTTTCCAAAGTGATGGCGAATCGGCTTCATAAGCATCTTCCTGCCATTGTGCATTCTCTTCAATATGGTTTCATTAAGGGCTGAAACATTCTGCATAATGTCTTAAATGTGCAAATGGCTATTGACTATGCAAGGCACTCGAATCAGGAGGTGGTATTGATCCAATTGGACCTGGAAAAGGCTTTTGATTATTTAGACTGGTCTTTCATTGCAGAACTTATGTCTACTATGGGCTTTGGTACTCAGATGTCTCGTTTGATCTACACCATTAGTGCTGCGGCTTCTTCGCGAGTTATGCTGAATGGTGGTGTTACCAAGCCATTTATCCTTGCACACTCTGTGAGACAGGGTTGCCCTTTGAGTCCTCTCTTTTTTGCCATTGCGACTCATCCGATTCTTTCAATGTTATCCCATATGGCAGCTTCTAATCAGTTGCCTGGATTGTCTCTTCCTTTTGGACAGCACTTCATTAGTCAATCCTTGGCTGATGACAGCTTTATGATTTTGCGTGCGGACAAGGATAATCTTCGCAAAGCATTAGATGTTTAGACTCTCTTTGGTCATGCTTCTGGTCTTCATATCAATGCTTTGAAATCAGCCATTCTCAGTTGCACGGAGTCAAATTTGCAGTCATTGGATTGGCAGGGAATGGTTGTTCCTCGTGGTTCCATTGTTAGGCATCTTGGGTACCCTTTGGGTGTTGATGTTCGGCCAAAGCAACTATTAGAGTGGATTTCACAGAAACTGGCAGCTAAGTTTCTGTATTGGAAGTCACAGGCGTGGCCCTTCCATGTTCGCCTCAAAGTGGCTCAGACAATTTTGTTGCCAATGCTCACATATTTCTTGCCATTGCTGCCTTGGACTACTACTACATTGAATGCTCTTACTCAGTACATTCGTTTCATGTTATGGAAGAAGGATTCCTTGCATGCAGGCATTTCATGGATTTCTTGGTCGCATGCGTGTACCCCCAAACGCATGGGTGGTGGGGCTATTTTGGATGCCGAAACTCATATGCTGGCACTCCGTTGGTCTCTTTTTCATGCCATGTGCTTGGATCATCACCCGTGGGTCTTTATAGCCCGTTATTTTCTTGAGGATCATGGGCTTGTGCATGGTAATACCCAAATTCGGAGCTCCTGGTGGCATGTTCTTAATGCAAACTCTCAGTTTTCTAGTCCTTCATCATCCCTGCTTGCTCATCTGGTATGTTCGTGGAAATTGGTTCTCCAGAAGGCTCAGTGGCATCCTGCGGAGGGCCGCTTAGCTACTAACTCTTTTCAACTGGAATTATTGGCAGTCTTGCGATTACTTTCTTGGGAAGGCAAACATGAGCTCAGACCAAAATTTAACCGCATGGGACGCTTGGGCTTGACTTCAGTTCAGATGCCACCCTTGTCAGTCGCAATGTGTTGATATTGTTTCGTACTGCCAGGAGGCTTTTCAGGATCCCTTGTGGATACCGTGATTTATGGGGACAGCTTTTGATGGTGCTCTAGAGCAGACAACCCTTTCTTGCCCTTGCTTTGGATCGTCCTTGGCAAGACTGGGACCTTGCAGGCCAGCTGAATTTGGAAAAGGCCTCAGCTAACCAAGTGTATCATCTTCTGATTAAAGATCATCAATGGCTGGCTACTAAAGCTAATACTGTATGGGGATTGCGTAAATCTCAGTCATGGTGGAAGGTAACTGTGATGGAGGGTTGGTTGAACAAGACATCGTTCAAATGCAAGGTCTTTCTTTGGAGGGTGATGATTGGTGGTCTTCCTCTTGCTTTAGCCCTTTCCAAGCGTCGAATCTCCAACGGCAATTGTTTCTTTTGCACCACCAGTGTGGAATCGGCCCGTCATCGATTTATTTCTTGCCCTCTCGCTAAGAAAATCTGGTCACTCTTGTCAGCAGTTTGGCAAGCAGTGGTTGGTTTCTCGCTAAGCCCTTTTGATTGGGTTTTTGTGCGGCCCAAATACCCCACACCGGCACAGTCGCATATGAAGATCTTGTTTCACTTTCTTAGATACTGGGGCTGTTGGCACAATTGGACCATTCGGAATGCTTTTCTTTTTGATTCAGCCTCTAATGTTCAGGGACATATTGCTAGGCTTAAAGGTTTCGTGCATTGGTAGATAGATCTCATTCAGCACTTTGACTTACTCCCTCGGGAGGACTTACTTCCCTGGCATATGGCAATTTCCTCTGCGTCTTTGCCATGACTTTTGTAACTCTTTTGTTGTTTAGTACTTTATAAATATATCATCCATTACGAAAAAAAAAGAGAGTAACAGAAAGACTACACACGTGTATGGAGGTGCAGAGACCTTTCGTATTTGTATGATTAAAAAGAAAGATGTGCACGCAGACGGTGCAAACTATATATTTAATTATAGTGACTGTTGGCATGATCTTTCTTGTAAATATAGGCAGAACTTGTGTGAGCTAGAGTTTGATATATGGTATTTGCATCTGTAAGTGATCATGTTTTATTCATTTGATAATGATCCTGTGTTCATACGAGTGAACAGAAGACACATTCTCAGGCTGATTGCTGACAAGTTGATGATTCTGGCGAGGTTGGTCTAGATGTATGTCAATTTTCATCAAGTGGTCTAAATCGTCTTGACTAACAAAAGAATGTTGGCTATTCTCTTTTGATCATTTTTACTAGAAATTGGTAATGAATGCATATCAGGAACTTGAATGTACTTTATTTAATAGATGATCTGTTTTTTGATGATTCACAGGCAAAATTTGAGCCTAAAATTCCTGCAAGGAGGCAGAAGAAACAAGCAGTCAAAAGGTCTTGATAATATACAATTATATTGATGTAAATTTAGTTTCATGTTGACTTTATTTCCTTCGTCAAACCTTGTCTGTCATGCTTCTTGATGGCAGTGAGCCCGGAGAAGGGCACGAAGCAGAACTTCCAAATGAAATCATGAAGCTAGTGAAGGTAGACTATTAAAATGAGGACTCTTCATTCATGCTATTCGCAAGTTTGTACTACTGCTTCAAGGATTAACAAGTTCTTTTAACGATGTATGCAGCAATCACAAGAGGATGCTAGTGCTCGAAATGCAAGACGAACAGATGTAAGGGGTAATATCCTATCCAAGTATATATTTCTGTAAGAAAGGCCTTTTGCTATTTGATAACCAAAAGCGAAAATTTTTTCTTACAGTAGGCTGGTGCAATGCCAGGTGATTGATGAGGCCATATGGATATTTTGCAGCCCCTGTACGAGTTGCATTTGGTTTTGGCTCAGCAGTAGGTGGGAGGGCTGCTGCTGGATTCCATAAAGGGGGAGGTGGTGGCACTAGAGTAGATAAAAAATCATCAATCAAGTCCTTTCAAAGTAAGTTTATGCTCATACTGATGCACATTAACATGCTCTTACGTATTGATCAAGATTCTATCCTAATATTTTTAAAGCATTCTTGTGTGGTGTTGCAAACAATGCTCACGACCTGCAAGGTCATGACTATTCTGATATTTGTACAAAGCTTTTGAAATTCAATAAATATTGCACACTTATGTATATGTCTACATAACAATAGACATGCACCTGTGCATCCACACACACCAACCCACATAAAATGTCTAAAAGGATATTTGCACATAGCTGTTATGATCATTGTAGTGCTGATTATATGCATATTTCTCTGATGTGTGTTAAAAGATCAACTGTTTCACAAAAAGGTATTAATGCATGTATCTGTAAATCAATCATCACAATATTAGAGCAAATACTATGTATCCTTTATTGGAACACACATTATATAGACTACTCCAACATCTATCCTAATTTGAAACAAAATTTCTCCAGCAAGGAATAATCTTGTGATGCATCTTAAAGACAAACTCAGGAGTTCAAGCCAGCTCGTTTCTCTTTTGCAAGTGCAAATTCTGTGCATCCTTTATTGAACACACATAATATGGACTACTTGCAACATCTATTCTAATTTGAAACAAAGTCTCTCCAGCAAGGAAGGATCTTGTGATGCATCTTTAAAGACAAACTCATGAGTTCAAGCCAGCTCGTTTCTCTCTTGCAAGTACCCTCCTTTTTCCATCCATTATTCATATTTCAAATATGAAAGTAAGTCCTAAGAAATAAAGTCAATCTATTGTTTTAGTTGCTGAATTTGGTGTCACCTCTACAAATATAGTTTTGTCGTGAAAGAACAAGTGGCCGTGGTGTTGGCTAGTTGTGGCAAATGGTCTGACAGAAATCGGAGACTTGCTTATCCATGTTATCCTCAAAGCACCCTGAGACTCATGGTTAGACTGAACAAACAAACCAAACCATGGAGAATATGCTGCACGTATATTTCTCCTGTTTTCTATTTGAGTGGGAGTGTTATAATTCAAAGATTGAGTTTGTTTATAACAGTGCTAAGCATTTGATTGTTGGGTTTATGCCATTTATGCTGATGTATATGAGCTGAAGCCATGTATAGTCATGGAACTCAAAGGAGTAAAAATGCTGTCTGTAGTTGACTCCTTGCATAACCAAAAGAACCAATATCTTGCTATGTATTTCGCAAAGTAGAATCATACCCTTAAGAGTTCTCCAAGGCATGTGGATGTAACTGAAGGTACCAAAAGATTTTGATATGATAAACACCAGCAAGTGTTACAACTTATCTTTAAGGTACTGCAACATATTTTAAGTTTCCATAGAGATAAGTAGTGTATCTTATCAGATCAATTTTCCTTCAAATGATTGAGTTCATCTTTGTGTTTCTTGTAAGCTGTTTGAAAGAACACCTATTCATAAAGTGAGCGAATAGTGCCTGTATTTCATCCACCTAGCAAAGGACCATCCAAGGTGATTATGAAAAGAGCTGCAGAGCTATATTGAGCTAGGTAGATCCCCTATCGATGTCAAGTGACATTCACCATAGGATATTTGAGGAACCAAGTTATCATCTCTCATCATCTTTGGATATGGTCGAGGATATGCACTATCCTAGATGTGCTAGGATATTTTAGGATAATAGGAGAAATAGGCACTCTTGTGATTTGTTTATCAATGATGAGATATGAGGCATACTCGCTTTCCCTTTATCATCCGCATCGTATGAAGGGCTTAGAGAATAGATAGCCTTAGACATTAAGGCCACTTGGACACCAAGACTTACCATCCACCTCGTAGCAAGGGCTTTTAGTACAGAGTCTTGAACATTAGGGTGCCAGGGGATTGAGACTACTTGCTATATCAAATAGAGATTGCTTGGATCTAGGCCCAACATCATAGAGCTCATCGAGGAGAGAATATAGAGACCATGAGAAGGCATGGCACATATTGTTAAAATATGCATTGACGAGAAGAGGAAGCAATAACACGTGGGACAAGAACACAAAGACACATGAATGCAAGAGAAGCAATAGGCTCAACCTCATGGATGGGCAACATAATCCATATCATAACCAGAGTTGTAGAACATATCTAGAGTAGGAGCACAAGGCTCTAGGGGTGGATGTTGTTGAGCAACCAAAATCATGCATGCATAAACAATTGATTGTAGTGCACCTCTTCATTAACAGCCCCTGAAAGGCTTTATTTGTATTTTTTGGCTTTTATTTCACACAAAAGGAGAAATGCACTAAAATCCACTACAAAAGGGTATTTTGTGGCCATTCATCCTTCTTCCCACTCATTCCTCATTGAGGTTCGACTATCCTCACTTCTCATCAGCCTCTCCCCCATTTTATACTGCTGGTGACCCGATTCCCTGCAGTCCATGATGACCTTCACTGCTACAACATCTGCATTTTGCAGGTTGAAGGTCATCTAACAGCTGCTGACTCCATTACGGCATATGGCAACCTGTTTTCTGCACTCCAGCCCGTGTTTTGGTGGGCAGATGGTCATACTGCTGCTATCATCAGACTCATCTTTGCTCACTTTTGTACTGGTCTATGAGACATGACCTTGAGGCTCCATTGTATCGCCATTGTAAATGATTCATCATTTCATTCATTCTTTGAGTTTCTGAGTTCTTTGTCTTTGTGTTTGTCATATACATATTGTATTTCTTCCCACAAATCCTATCATTTCAGTGCAGACCTCTATCAGCGCACCTTGCGCCCCTAGAGACATGCATATTTAGAGTGAGAAGAGGTTGGCAAACATTGTTCCCCCTAGATGATGCAAGGTCGCCAATCAGCTACTAAAGTGCCATTAGACCATGCATAAAGTGGTCACACAAACAACCCTTCATGTACAAGCCATAAAAAGGCCTCATACCCATGATGTGCAGAATGCTAACTCTCTAGAGTATCAGGTCATTGATAATTAACATGGTGGAGTATACAATAAGTTATTATTCGGAATCAGCTACCAAAGAAGATCCCTAGAACGTCCATCATGTCCCATACCACAGTAACCGTGTGAAAATCCTAATCACCATAGTACACAAACCTTGCCATCAGATACACCATGGATATGTTGAGCTAAAACATGCTTTACAGCTGATTAGCATTTTTAGACAGCCCCAAAACATGCTTAATTAATGAAAGACGCAAATTGGGTGCACGGCTTGAGAGAGTTTCACCCCAAAACCCTAATTTTTTGGGGCACCCTTCAACATCTGTAAATAGACAGGCTGCCCACCATTCAACCTTATCCTTTTGTGCAGGTTTCTCTCTCTATTGTGCAGATTTCAGCCATCAGGCACCTACCATTGGCTGTCCAGCCATCACCGACTGCAGCCCATCACTATCCAACCTTAGGCGGCATGTTTTCCGCCATTGCCTTGCTGTTTGGAGGTCTTTGTCTATTGTGTCATCATAGCACTTGATCAGCTTTTGTGCAGGTTTCTCACTCTACCGTGCAGATTTCAGCCATCAGCCACCTACCATTTGCTGTCCAACCATCACCGACTGCAGCCCATCACTATCCAATCCTAGGTGGCATGTTTTCAGCCCCTTGCTGTTTGGAGGTCTCCATTTGTTGTGTCATCATAGCACTTGATCAGCTTGCGTTTTCAGCATTTGGTGCTAGGCAATAGGCTGATGTCATCTGTTCCACTAGGGGATTGTTGCAGTAATTGTGTTTTTGCCGTTCAACAGACCGTCTATATCAACAAATACCTCTCCTATTGTCGCCTCAGTTCCCTGACACTCTGGTGATCAACGCTTGGTGTTCCCCGCACTTTAGCACTTTGACTGGTGGTCACAACGCTTGGGATCTATCTCCGATGGATGTCACTCTTTGATACTGCATTGCTTTGTCCTTGGGCATTCTATATACTCTTACATTCATTTACAACATTCATTCACTTAAGAGTTTTTTCTCTTTGTGTTTGAGTTTTGAGTTTTTGTATTTTGTGTTTTGCGTTTAGGGTTTGAGTTTCTCTTGTCTCTGTGTGAGTTTTTGTATTTCAGTCTTGGTCGTACATGTTGTGTTTTCTTAGTGCAAACCCTAGCATATCTTCATATGGTATCAGAGCTGGTGCTATTTTAAAGAGTATCGTACGGTGATTGTGGAGGTTAGTCTTTATGTGAGACTCACATGTGACTCAATTTTGACTCATAATGTCTTAGGAATATTCTTCTTTGGATCCTATGACGCCGGCATTATGGTCTCGAGGAGGAGGTAGACAAACCTTCACCTTTTCCATCTCCTTCTTCTCGTTTTGGTCATCTTATAGATGAAGAGTTTAAGGAGTACTTGCGTATTACGTATGGTTCGGTTTACACTTCTCCAACGAGTGCTATTACTCCGTCTGGACCGATTGATGGGATTGACAATCTCTATGATCTTGGAGAGACTACGATATTCGGCGCGTCTCGCAATCCATCTCCTTTATCTCAACCAGGCCTTTTGTCAGGTTCATATAATCCTTTCGAGTTGTATGAGCCAAAACCCTCTTCTATTTCTCCTTTTGGTATGCAAGATTTGGATGGTTTCCAGTATGTTAGCTTTAATAGAGGAGCCTCTTGAAGTAGATCTCCTCACATCTTTATTTCAAAATCTTGGATTACACTCTACTTCCTCTCAAAACATACTAGGGGTTGGATCTTCCATCTCCGCTCCTTGCAGTTTCTCTTTCTCCATTCCATCATCTGCTTACCCTCAATTCCCTCCACCTCTTGGTGGGATGAATGGCACCCTTTAACATTGTACCTTCCACCTTACACCTATCGCCACTTTACCACATCCTTTCACTTTTGGATGGCTGTGATGGGCATCCCCCTCACTACCCTCGGAGACTCACAACCCCCCACATGACCTTTCAAATGCAAGGATATCCATCCTCTACTTATGGATTGTCATGACACATTCCTTGGGTCACTCCTACGTAGGGATTCCTATCCACTGCTCCTTGTGTCTCTAGCCCTCCACCTTTTACTATGCCCATATCCAATCCGCCTTTGCCCACATTTAGATCTGCTATGCACACTTCTCGTATGCATGGTGGCACTCTGGAATTACTTCCCAAGTGTACTCCACTCCATCTTCCTATTCTCCCTATTCACCCTATCCACATTACACACCTTCTCCATCTCTTAGCACCACCGCTCTTGTTGCAATGGCCAAGGCCAAGAATGCCTTCATGGATAAGACTTGTTTTAATGGGTTGAATTTCACCACTTGGTCGAACTTCATGCAACAAGTGCTAAGCCCACAATGCTATAACCAATGTTGAGTTAATGCACGGGTTGCTTCCTAAATTTCACTCTTATTTACAGCATTTCCCCCTCTCATTTGAGCGTTGGAGTCATCTCATTGACCGCTATGCAGCACGAGATTGTACTCGATGTACCAATCTTGATTTTGAGCTTCAGGAGTTTTCCATTAAGGAAGGGGATGATCTGAAAGTCAAATTGGCCGAATATCAGCGGTTACTCACTAGGTTTGCCACCATTGGCTCCCCAAAGTTAGATGACGATTAGGTCATGTTCTTCTTGAATAAGGTGCTTGACAAATACTTCCATTTTATCCAGCACATTATCTCACTACCTAGATTACCAATCTTCTACAAGTTGGAGTGTCAGTTCTTGCGTTACGCAAGGCTTCATGATCAAGTCCACAAGAAGTCCTTCACACACATCCATTCAAAGGGGCGAGGGTTGGTTGCCTCTCGGGAGGAAAAACCAATAGTGGCAAGAACTCACAAGATGTGAATGCAAGCTAAAACAAGGGTGAAACCACCTCACAATCCTTGAGAACCTAAAGTTGTACTTAAAATAAAAAATTGGAAATATCTTGACTATAGAGCACCTTGACACATAAGGAGCTGATCAAAGTGAGCTAGACAGGTGACCTAGAACCTCAAAGAAGACCAAGGATCCCAAATTTTGACCACAACATAACCTCAATTTAGAAAGTGGCTCAAGGGTAACTTTTTAAACTCAAACTAGAAACCCGACACACACATGCTACACACAAAAACCCTTACTCTGTAAGGTCCAATATGAATGTTGATTTTACCCGGATATTTTGAGGAGATTTCAACTTTGAACTTTTCTCCAAGCAGATGAAGTTTTGCAATTTATACTTCTCTAGTTGAGTCTTAATTGTTCTCTCTTTCCATACAGGTCAAACAGATGATGGCATGGGAATGGATGAAAAGAATGAAACTTTTAAGAAAGATTTGAGTGAAACCTGGGTACATTTTCAACTTAGTGTGAATTTTTTTCTGAGTGGTCCTGTTTGGGTTCATGAAACAAACCTTTTTTCTGTTTTCCTTTCACAGGACCTTTCCAAGTATTATCCAATAACCTTACCACTACAAAGACCTGGCACCATTGGTCTGTGGTGATATTGTGCTTTTTCAATACGTTATTGTTATGCTTCTGCAGCGTCTGGTTCATGCACTAAACAGTAAGTTATCTTGTTCATGCCAGAAGAGGAGTTCAGAGAAGCTAATGCTCAAGAACTTGATGAGAATGCTATTCCTGCTGCAGATGAGCTTGAATTAATGGTGAGGATTTTTCTAAAACGATGTTACTGAAAGATTGATTATTATTGAGAAGTAATAAAGATTTTGGCCTTGCATGTGGTATTTGCAGAAGGAAAGTGATGAAGATAGGCTGCTATTCTTTCAGCTTCCTTCATTCTTGCCCATGTCCAAGGAAGCCTTAGAAGGTTTAGGTCGTGGTTCTGGAGCCAGCAGCTCAAATAGGACCGATAGCAGTGGGGCTTCTACAAGTTTGGACAAGCTTCCTGCTGGTCACATGGGAAAATTACGTATTTACAGCAGTGGTGCAGTAAAACTGCAGCTAGGAGATACTGTTTTAGAGGTAAATATGAGTGATTTTGTATTAATGAGGTACAAGCAGGTTGTTATTAATACACTGCCTGGAATTTGAGAAACATTTATACAAAAATGAAGTAACTTGTCATCCATTTCTCACTTATACCAGTGCTTCAACCTGTTTGTGCTGTTAACTTCATGTGCACCTGTGCTGGTATTTAGTTTGTTTTACCCTTGTTTTCCTTCTTCCTGCCTTAGCAACCTTCCACTTTCTGGCTTTGACCTCTTCTCTGGCTTAGTTTTTCCGAGCCATAGTATTCTACTTGCTGTTTTCTTGATGTTATCTTCCTAATTGTGTGCAGGAAAGCTATGTGACCAATAATTGTTCTCATGGCTTTTTTCTACTCTTACAACTAAGTACTCCGCCCCTTTCAATGGGATGGAGTTATGCATCCTTTTGAGATCATCTTTTCAGACCAAGCAAGAATATGATGAAATGTGCAAGATCCATCTTGTCTAGTGAGCAGGTTCAGGGAAGAAAGTTTCTCCTGAAGGTTGCAATTGTCCTTTTAGAACAAGGAAGAACACAATGACTATATAAGATTCAGCTTTGCATAAAGAAGTTCATTAACTTGCTCAATGCTCCCTATTTGAACTGAGCAAGGACTTGCTCACTGCAGAGAGAGTTTTTCCACAAACTTGGACCGATCTTCTTCAAAAGCATTGACCTCAGAGAAATCAGCAGCTGTGACATCAATCAGGTGTAATAATTTGTGTCTGCAAGTGACAGAAAGAGCTATTCAATTGACCCTCAACTGTATTGACAAGTGTGAAGTGGACCATTTGGTGTGGTCAACTGTCTACCACTTTCTCATTGTGATTCTTCACTAGAGAGATGTTCGAGGCCTAGAGGAGGGAGGCAACTTGAGCAGCCTGGGCAGTTACTAATCCAAAATAGAGTCATAGCGAGGGAGGAGATAGGGAAGTTTCCATGCCAGAGGCTTGCTAGGAGAGCAGCCTCCTAATTATAGTTGCGATCCTCGTTCCACAATTTTCAGCCTCCTTCAGCCCTTGTGCTCCACAAGTGTCTCTTAACTATTTTTCCATTGTCTGAAGCTAGTTTTCTCCATTATAGCAAGCTGCAAGCATGGTGAAAGATAGTGCGTGGAGTTGAACATTGCTTACTGTTGGGAGTTGTAACTCTTATGCTTTAGTTTGTGGTAGTACAGACGCTGTTTAATGCATTATTTTGGAATTCGAGCATCTTTTTTGTAAAGGTCTAATTTGTAAATTGTGTTGAATAGTTGGATATACTTACTCTTTTGAGTTTAAACTCCTGTATTAGATTCTGTGCTGGACTTGACTTTGTATAAATGTGTTGTGTAGATGAATTCAGGCATCTTTTGTGTAAGGATTAAGTGGACATACATTTCGGCCTCTCTATTTGCTGTTCTGGCTCCAGGCCAAAACTTTGTTTTGTAAATTTGAAACCTCTTTCCAGAAATCTTGACAAATATGTGTGCCCAACAATATCAGAGTATTGATGAGAACCTTCATATTGCCCATAGACCCAAACAGCTGCAACGACATTTGCCTCAAGGGAAGACTGAGGTAGCCATTTTATAGAAAGAGCAGCTTCAAGGAGTGGTATAGGGACTCAAATTATATGGGGATACTCAATATGTGGAGACCAAAGTTGAGATTAAGAGACTCAAGGATGTCTACATTGCAATATCCTACTTTGCTCCACTTGCCTCTAAATATACTTTAGCACCATGTTTTTAATGGTATTTTGGTCCTTGTACTGGATCATGGTGTTTCTTGACCATAGGTATTTGGGGTTATATATTCTGAAACTTTACAAACATTGAGCTTTGTTGGGCTGATGTATGTGAATCATTAGAATGCAAGATTCACCACATAGTGTTCTGTTTTCTATGAGAACAAACACCATGAACATTCCATGTAGCTAACTTCATGAAGATCAGTACCAAGATCAAGCTCAAGGCTCAAGCTGCTTCCCTTTCGCCTCCTTTGCCAAAAGCATCAAGAATATCATCATCCAAAAAGTCTTGCTAGAACAACAAAAGCATTTCTCCCATTGCTGTGCATATTGGAGGTTGATGGCTGATCTACACGCACATTGGTGTGATGGGGATAATTGTGATCCCAAGGGGTAACCACTTTGTTCTATTTGTTAAAGGTAAGAGTTTAGGAGGATTTTGGGGTGACTCCCTAGGGGACCTCAAATTGTAGGTGGACTTACAACCAGATGTCCCTCTATCATCAAGGGTCTAAGTAGGAAGTTCTTCCTTGTGCCCCACATAAGTAAGCAAAGCATTTTGCGCTTCAATCAATGAGCCAGTCTGCAAAACATTATCAGTCCTTTTGTCCTTTTTATTATTTACATCATGCCAGGTATGATCTGCATCATACAAGGACAAAGCAGGTTGTTTACCTTTCCCTTTATTGGTGTTGAGCTGAGCATCCATATTTAAGTCCAAAACAGGACTATCCTGTTGCATAGTAGATACATCGTTCGAATGAGGAGCTTCTCCCTGCTTTTTGGGGTACTGTACTATAATAGGAAAGTGACCCAATTTTCCACAAGAGGAAATGTCCCACAAAAGCTCCCCATTTCAAATGAAACCTAAGAGGATGCATGCCTGGACAATCAATGAGCAACCAGTCAGGGCACTTCGGAGTGATATCCCAAAGCATGCACAATCTGTTTCTATTTACTGTATGTATGCTTGGAGGGACCAAAACATTGCCAATCTTAGTCATGGCATCAGACAAAAGTGATCATTGGCCGCTAACGGACAACATGCACTAACTTTAGATCAAAGAGGATGGGAAGCTCGCCTAAAGCACATCACATTGTTGAGGTGATTTAAGCATAACCTCATAGAACCCTTTGGGACCTGCAAAAATCTCCTCAACACATCCTCTTGCAAAATATCAGAAGCCATGGCTTTATCAAGGATATTATGGGGATTTCAGCAATGAAAGACAAAATCACAGTTCTTTCATGGAAAGAGGAGAAAGATTGCAGCACCATCTTTGTATCCACTGAAGTATCCAAAACATCATTTTCATCAAAGTCTAGAAGATTATTCTAGTTGTGCTATACATATTCGTGACATCCAACAAATGCTTCCAATCCAAGTCTTGAGAGGCATCTGATTGGCTAATAGCTTGGGCATAAGACATTGACTGAGGCTGTTTAGCTGATGGTGTAGTTGCTCCACAACCCGAGCATCAATGACATGCTTCCTACGTCTTAGTTGCAGCTCAGGATGTTCAGAATAATGTCTTCCTCTTCCAAATTGGGCCCCAAGGCCTCCACTGCCTGATCAATGAAATCTATGTGCAGCTTGGTCATGATGAGAAGCAGCTGATCATAAAGGCTGTTATGGCTGCATAAAGAACAGAACTATTCTCTCTCTTGATGCAGGTCTACAACTCGAGTGTGACCTGCTCTGTGCCTGTGACCTGCCCTGGATGTTGCCCTGAATGCATGTGTACCCTGCAGAAACTTGCATGGGGCTTATGCTGTACCAAGGACCATGCACCTACAAACCACATTCCTGACCTCTTGTGGAAGATTGTGGAGGGTTTGCTTCTGGGTTTAGGATTACTCACCCAATGAGTCACGTGCTTGACTTGTAGTACGAAGGCTGTGCCTCGAACCTGTGGGCTCTTACTGTTCTGCTGTGCCCACCCTTCCAGCACAGAACTTGTACTATCCTTCCTGCACCCTCGTGCTAGCCGTTACTGTCACTGTCAGCATGAAGCCCATTCCTGACCCTGGAAAAAAAAAAAAAAGACGACCCCGTAAATCCCTGTTAGAGATTAGTCAGCCCCTGGACTAGCATTCTTAGGATACAGTTGGTGCTGTCAGTTTGCTTGGGTGGGTTTACGCATTTCATGTCAGTTATTTGGGCATTAGTAGTCATAGTGTACAGGCACTTGATTGTGGGCAGGGGCAGTGCCACGTGGCAGCTTGACAGCAGATTGTTGATTTGTTGGGCTGTGTGCAGCTAGTTGGCTGCATTTATGAGGCTGCCAGCTGCTTGGCCAGTTTTGCAGGCCGACCGGCCTATTTTGTTGCTTTCTTTTGTGCTATTTATAGGCACCTCTCTGCCCTCTTCTTTTCAGCATTCATTGACTGCAGATTTCTGCGTTCTTCTATCTCTTTTCTCTCTACCTCTTCTCTCGGTGTTCATTGTCTTTCAGTCTTGCCTATAGGTTTCTGCACTCACTGCACTTTGTCTAACATGGTATCGGAGCAGTGTGGAAGGGCTAATTGATTGTGGGCAGGCCTGATCGGGAGGATTCTTCATGACAAAAGTTGGTGTTTTTAGCCTATTGAGCATGAGGTGAATAGGTGAAGCGCGGAGGAGCGAAGTTGTTTTTTGCAGGTTCTTGTTTTTGGTGAAGGAGAAAAGGCTGCGTGTTCAGCCTTTTGAAGCAGATTTTGAGTTTTCATTGCCTTCGGCAGGTGAAATTTCTTGAGGATGAGCTAAGGAAGCCCTAGCAAGCATCGGCATCATGTGTGGAGTTAGGGGGGGATGAGCTAAGGAAGCCCTAGCAAGCATCGGCATCATGTGTGGAGTTAGAGGGGAATGGCCTTGTTTTTGTGCAAGTCATTCCATTTACAATGTCGACTGAAATTGACGTAGAGTTTCAGGCTATTATGGACCGTACAGTCCCTGTGTTGCTGGAAAACTGCCGCATTTGGCGTATAATGATGCTTGCCATCTTGGAGTCTTATGATTTGGCGGAGCTAGTGATCGAGGCTATAGAGCGTCCTACAGCTTGTAATGCCCCCAAGCTTTATGTAGATGAGAAAGCCGAGTTCATGAAGATACATGCACATTGGGACAAATTGAATGCTTGCATTTGTTCTTCTCTCTCTCTCTCTCCTCTCTCTCTCTCTCTCTCTCGCACTCTAGCTGTCTGCTTAGATTGAGCACTTGATCGTGGCTTGGAAGAGATGGTTGGAACTAGATCAATTGTACAATTGGATGATCGTGATGAAGTAGGTGTCTTTGGATGTTGAGATGAGGACTTTGACTCCTAACAAGTCTTCTTCTATGCGGGAGCATGCCAACAAGCTTCGACAATTGCAAATGTAGCTCGAGAACACATGGAAGGCGATTACCTCGGAGGACATGGCGATAACTCTTCTTTCTCAATTACTACCTTGATTTAGTGCATTCTACTCCACCTTGATTACTTTAGGATAGACAGAAACCCTTAAGTGGAAGGAGTTGGTTGCTATGGTCTTGGACCAAGAGGAACAACTCAAAGGTCGGAACGCTTCTAAGTGAGAGGCTTCGATTGGTTAGTCTTTTCAACAAAAGGGAAAGAACAATAATAATAAGAAGAAGGAGGTGAAGTCCAAATAGGACAAAGCCGAGGAGTCTAATTGCCACATCTAGGCAAGACATGTCATTAGAAGAAAGATTGCCTCGATAAGGACAAGAAGGACACAAAGAAGGAGAAGACTACAAAGGACCCTGGAGCGGTGGCTATTCCTTTATCGACCGCCTTTCTCGATTTGGAGGTGATAGAGAATGTTCCTCCGACGGCCATTGATGCAACGATGATGGTCCTATCGTCTCGTGAGTGGATTGTGGACAGTGGCGCTTCCTACCACATGACTCCTTTTTTAGATGGGATTGCTTGTATGCGTTTGATGCATGTGCAAATTCCTATAGGTGACAATTCTTGGGTCCCCATCAAAGGCAAGGGTGATATGCATCTGATTCTGAATGGGCAAGGTGGTGCCCACATATCAAAGATGCTCTATGTACTAGGTCTAGGGTATCATCTCCTTTCAGTGAGCAAGATTTGTGCTCTTGGTTTGATAGTTGAGTTTGATAAGGACTCCTTCTAAGTTCTTGATGGTGTATCTCGATAGGTTCTTTGTGCAGGAGATGAGGAGAATGGAGTCTACCAGATGTGGTTTTCTTTTGCCTTTTCTTATCTTCTTCTTTCTTCATAGACTCAGACTAAGCTTTGGTATACTTAGTTTGGCCACCTCAACTACAAGTACCTTTGGAAGGTAGCTCGTGGTTAGTTGGTAAGTGGGCTACCAGAGATTGGAGCGAGTATCTTGCATTCGTGGCAAACGGCATAGGGATGCTATTCTTAGCAAGGCTTCACGATGGGCTAAGGAGCCCTTGGAGCTTGTTTCAACATGGACTTATGTGGACCCATGAGAACGAAGTTCCTTAAGGGAGTTTGTATTTTATGCTAATTATTGATGATTTTAGCAGGATGAAACGGTTGTATTTCTTGGCCTTGAAGTCCGAAGCATTTTCACATTTTAAGGATTGGTTGATCTTTGAAGAGTAGGTATGGCAAGAAACTCAAGACCTTGCATTTGAACAAGGAAGGGGAGTTTGCCTCCCATGAGCTAACTCGTTTTTGTACAAATCGTGGCATTCATTAGGAGTTTACCAACATGAATACCCCTCAGGAAACTGGCATATTGGAGCGGAAGAATCGTAGTGATTGAGATGGTGCAGACTATGATGGAGCATCCCCAGACATCTCAGTGTCATTGGGCCAAAGTAGTGGCTGCCGCTGTCTATATCTTTAATTGATCCCGTACCTCGGTTGTGGTTGGTATGACCCCTTTTGAGGCCGACTTTGGATAGAAGCCGGATGTCTCTCATTTTAGGGTGTTCGGGTGTAATGCCTATGTTCTCATCTCGAAGAAGAAGAGGGATAAGTTTGAACCAGCTTCTAGAAATAGGTGTTCATGGGATATAGCTTGTAGTCCCAAGGTTACAGGCTTTATGATCCCCGAGAGGTGTTCACAAGTCGAGATGTTCGGTTTGTGGAGTTTCTAGTTGCAAAAGAGGGTGTTGAGCATCCTGGTTTTGGAGATCCAGGTGATAGTTGGGCACCATAGTACGGGGGAGTTTCGGACACGGGAGAAACGGAAATGGGAAAAATGGGAGTTTCAGAGTTTTGGCCAAATTTTGGAAATGGAAAAACAACGTTTCGGATTGTACACTAAAAAAAATACAGTATTATGTAGGTATGTAAATATATCAATGCCTACAACAACATGTACTCAAATTTCATTCAAAACTTTGAGTCTTTATGTCATATGATTGAAATCATGATTCATTACACATTTCACGAGTCACGAGTGAAGACTAAGGAGTCAAGACTGAAGACTCAATGGTTGAAACTTCAGACAACTTAATACAATTAAGACCCAATTTTCAAAACTTAAGGCAACAAAATGAATTAGAATTTATGACTCATGAATAATCTATGATCTAAAGAGCAGTGAAGACTGACATCAAGAACAATGGAACAAGAATTAAGATGCATAATAAGTGGGATCAAGATACAATGATAGTAACTATGTCATATGAATAATCTGTTAAAACTCCAAAGTCTAGTGAGGCTATAAGTATCAACATCAATGAATAACTGGCAACTCTAGTTTGGACTCTGCACTGCTAAATTGACTCCTATATATCACGAGTCATAACTCATGACTCATCCGGACTCTGAGAATTTGTACACCATCTCCTCGTCCGACGTCGAGGACCTTGATCGAGAAGTTGATGAAGCAGCCTTAGGCTCATTCTTAGACTTTGGCTCTGACTCTGCCTGTGATGCACGACCACGTATGGCTCTCACTCTAACCCTCGTATGTGCACGAGTTTCATGCACTGGTGCCAATAGCTCCTCATAGAGCATGGAGTAGATATCCCGCTCCTCCTGTGGTATCTGCGGAATGTCACACACCTTCTCTATATCAATCTTATCAACATTCACCTGTAAAGGTGAACGAGACAAAGATATATCATATGAGAGGAGATTCAATATATTCAATGTTCATACATATCACAATTTACAATCCAACTTGCAAGCAAATTAGCAATGTCAAGTGTCAAGGACTCAAGGTTAAAAAGTTAATTATACATAATACTGATCATTACTAATTTACCTGTGAAGGCTCAGGGGACAAAGCGGTCCTTCCAAGAAGCTAGAGATTGCAATGGCAAAACATTAAACGCTCCAGCTGGGCAGTTGTGAGCTTGTTTCTCTTTTTGGTGTGGAAGAGAGCCCATATGCTCCAGTTCCTCTCAGCAAGCCCTGAACTACAATCTTGCGAGAGGATCCAAATGGCAATGCGTTTCTATTCAAATTTAAGAGATTGAGGTTAAGTAATTGGCAATTGCTAATATGCATGCTGCAAAATCAATATTTGAGTGGGCAATAGATTATAGAACTTGTTACCTAGGTTGCATAATACATTAGATAATCAAGATTCAAAATATAAAAGTCACCAGTCACATACCAAAGTAGGAGCACAATTGCCATATTTCTTCCACCAAGAGACAGCAGGTTGAAGCTGTGTCTCTCGAAGCCTAGTTGTGGGTCGGCCAAAATGAAGAGAATGATTGCGGAATGCCAGCAAATCATCCTCTACTCTTCTTATCATATCTATATCATCCCCTGTGAGGCGCCTCATGTACTCCATGAAGCCCTTCTCCGACTCCTCGCTAGTGTACTGTTTCTCGCTACGCCTAAGGGGATGCAAGATATGTGCGACAGCATGGATTGGTTTATGGAACCAATCTCATCGTGCATTTCACACTGCACGAATCTTATCAACCCTATAGATAAAATAAGTTAAAAACTTAGAAGTTAGAATAATGATCAATCATCAATGAGTCGTTAATACCAAATAATTACATGTGTAAAAGTTAAACAAGAACTTACTTGTCTTGGGGCAAAAAGCTGTTACGAAGCAAGGCCTCGCTAATTTTATCCATATACTCATATAGAAGCCCCAAAGTACTCCCCTCCATATCAGTGATACGCAATACAATGTAAATAGGAGTGAGACTTTTCACCAATGCCTTTGCCTCAACCCACCAACTCTCATTTAAAATATTGCGTCTAAAAGCAAGAGCCTTTGGAGACTCTCTCACTCCATGTGAGCCATTCTTGGCATGCAATGGTCTATATCAACCTCTCCAATACAATAAACATATAAGAAAATCTAGTGGTGGAGGGCTTCAATAGCTCAAGTGTGCTATTGGCTCGAAACATGCTTGTGACGGATGGCCTCTTCTTCACAAATCTTACCATGCTTGTTGCCGTCTTGAAAATGTCATCCATCCAAGATATTTGCCCAACATCTTCAATAAGCAAGTCAAGGCAATGGGATGCACATGGAGTCCATACTATGCTAGGAAACTCCTTCTCAAGCACATGTCCCATAGACACACAATTGCTTCCACTATCTGTCACCACCTGCACCACATTTTGGGCTCCTACATCCATGATGACTTGTCACATGTACTTCCAAATGAAAGCTCTTGTGATGGTAAGACCTGAGGCAGAGGCATCGATGGCCTTAATGAACATGGTGCCTTTACATGAAGACACCAAAACATTGTAAACATTTCTTCGACGCATATCTGACCATCCATCGCATAATATCGTCCATCCATATTTCACCCATGTCTCCTTCAAGGGCTCCAATTGAGCCTCTATGGATGCTTTCTCCTTTCAAAGCTCCCATGTGTGTAATGCATCTGCGGATGGGCCTTCCCACTCACACCCTATGCTGCTTATTGCCCTGATTGTCTTCTTCCATTGATGTGTAGTGGCTACATTGAAAGGGATAGCACATTGAATAAATAAGCGTGCGAGTTCCCTAGTTGCCTCCACAATTGCCTGCCTTTGAAGTCCTGCATGGACACTTGCACCATGCAAGGAGCCCTTTTGCCCACCACCACTAGAAGATGGCAACGGGGTCCTTTTTGCACTTAGACCCGATACGGATATGGATGCACTTCTTTTTGATGGGCCACTGGCACCTCCAATTTGGCTAGTGCCACTAGGCCCACTAGCCTCTCTTTGCCTCACTTGTGCTTCAATTGCCTGATGTGGTGTTGATTCATCCTCTTCTAGCTCAATACCCATACACTTTTGGCGCCAAAAAATGGAGACTTACTGTTACTTTTGCCGGCACATTCGCGCAAGGGCCGATGTCTTTGTTGGGAACGCATGCCAAGTGGTCTTTCATGCGCGTTACCCTCCTCGATTTCTCCAATCCACAATACTTGCACTGCCACTTCTTTGATCCGCCGGAGCCCTCGTATCCCTTGATTGGAGTGATGTGCCTCCAATATGGGTTCGGCGCCATGATATGATTAGCCTTTAAGACCTAGGTAATGGATTAAAGGAGGAGGAGAAGAAGAAGAAGAAGAAGGAGAAGAAGAAAGAAGAAGGAGAAGGAGAAGGAGAAGGAGAAGGAGAAGGAGAAGAAGAGCTTAGAAGAAGAGGAGGAAGAAGAAGAGCTTAGAAGAAGAGGAAGAGGAAGAGGAAGAGGAAGAGGAAGAGGAGGCGGGAGTTGGAATTCCGAGGAGGAGGAGGCGAGAGCTGCTGAAGTGTGCCGCGTATGCGAGTTGGGAAGGAGAACGATTGGAATCGTGATTCGGCACTGGATAACTAGCTCCGAAACGGGCCGCAGGATTGCGAAACGGCGGTCTCTCGTTTCCGTCCCGGTCTAAAACGGTTGGCGGTGTTTCGGGATACTAAGTTGGGCACTTGCTCCAGTGCCTTCGGAGCCTCTACCTATTGAGGCTACACCCTCAGTGGAGGAGGAGATTGCTTCACCATCGGATTCACTCATTGAGCCGGGCTCGGTAGATCTTCCAGAGAGTTTAGTAGAAGGAGAGCGCTAAGGGGAGTATTGGCCTCCTCCTCATTGGGCTGTTGATATTCTCCTTGTTTCAGGGATTCTCTCGGAGGTACTCTCGGAGGGCATCAAGCATCGTTCCTATCAGTTTGGGCATTATTTCTAGTAGTTGCCAGTATTTGGGCAGGTTTCATGGGGAGGACAGTCCCATGCAAGCAGGCTGTATTTTTCACATTTATTGCAGCTGCTTAGTTGGCCAGTTATAGTGGCATTTGGCCAGATTTGGCAGGTCGGCCAAATCTGGCAGCAGTCAGCCAGATTTGGCTGGCTGGCGAACCCGCCATATTGCTCCCCTCTTTTGCTGGCTATTTATAGCCCATTCCAGCCTGCCCTTCCTCGATTGTTCATTTCAGGTTTGTGGGAGATCCTGCTTGAGGAGATACACCGACAACCCTTGTACATTTTCCCTCTTCATTTCAGCATTCATTGACTGCAGATTTCTGCGTTCTTCTATCTCTTTTGTAATATCCTCCCCCCCCCCCCCCCCCCCCCCCCCCTTGCCCCAAAAAAAAAAAACTCCCTCTCTCTCCCCCTGCCGACTGCATGGCGGGGGGAGAGAGAGAGTGTGAGTAATGAAGGAGAGGGGGGCATGCAGCCCCCCAGGTGGGAGGGGTGGCGACCGCCAGATGACCGTCTCCCCCCCCCCCCCCCTCGTCGTCTGCAGTGAAAAGTTGGGCACTTGCTCCAGTGCCTTCGGAGCTTCTACCTATTGAGGCTACACCCTCAGTGGAGGAGGAGATCGCTTCACCATCGGATTCACTCGTTGAGCCGGGCTCGGTATATCTTCCAAAGAGTTTAGTAGAAGGAGAGCGCTAAGGGGAGTATTGGCCTCCTCCTCATTGGGCTTGTGATATTTATTTATTTATTTTTTACTCCCTCTCTCTCCCCTTGCTGACTGCATGGCGGGGAGAGAGAGAGAGAGTGTGAGTAATGAAGGAGAGGGGGGTATGCAGCCCCCCAGGTGGGAGGGATGGTGGCCACCAGACGGCCGTCCCCCCCCCCCCCCCCCCCCCCCCCCCCCCCACCCCACCCCCATAAGCCACCTCCTCCCTCCCCCTCTATAAAAGCCCCTTGTGGGGCTAAGGCACAGCGTCCCCCCTCCCTGTGGTCTTGACGGTGAGCACACCGCTCTTCCCTTCCTCGTCTGCTACGGCAGCAAGCTCCCCTCCCCCCCCCCCCCCCCTTTCCGTTATGTGTGAGAGAGAGTGAGAGAGAGAGAGAGAAGAAGAAGAAGAAGAAGAAGAGGGGGAGAGAGAGAAGGAGAAGAAGAGAGGGAGAAAAAGAAGAAGAAGAAGAGGGAGAGAGAGAAGGAGAAGAGAAGAAGAAGAGAGAAGAAGAAGAGAAGAAGAAGAAGAAGAGGAAGAAGGGAGAGAGAGAAGGAGAAGAAGAAGAAGAAGAAGAAGAAGAAGAAGAAGAAGAGGGAGAGAGAGAAGGAGAAGGAGAGAAGACGTTGTCTGATTTTTCTGTCAGAGAAGAGAAAGGAGTTTGGAAGCTTCCGAGAAGCTTCCAAAGCATCTCCTTTAGGAGATGTTTCACCCGCAAGACCCGGCTTAAGTTTTCCTTAGTCCGTGACCACATTGATTCAAGTGCAAAGGCCGTGAGGATTGGTGGGAAGCTGTTGGACAATTTGCAGGAAATTCCTGCGCATCTAATAGCTATCCCCGCACACGAAGGCCACTAGATTTCTGCAAAAGATGGCACCCAAGAGGCACACAACTAGCAACTCTACAGGTGTTTCTACCCAAGGCGGAGGAGTGGCTGCTAACGGGGTTTCGGTTGTTAAGAATCAAGTCCATGATCCCGCACCCCTTGTCGATGAACTCAATATGTTGAATGATTACGTAATCTCGTATATACAAAGTTCATGAAATACGTATCGAATAAATTCATAGGGAATTTTTGCATTAGACACTCTCATAAAAATTGTTTCATTGCATTGTTTAAGAAGGTTCTCTTGAATTTAATAAAAAAGTCTAGCGCATGAGTTACATGAATATTTGCAAACACGGGGTGATTTCATGGAAGTGAGTTGCACTAATGAAACGACTTAGTATTACCTTCGTGTCTCAAATATATTAATTATGCTCCATCGTGTATTGAATTGGAAATGGCATATCCTAGGGTCTCTCTTGAGAGAGAGTGAAATGCATAAAGTATCATAGTCATATTAGATACATGCAAGGAAAACTTCTACATGCATGGGGAAAGATTCTTGCATAAACAAGCAACAAGTTAAGTCGCATGCATTGAAAGGAACTTCGCATGTGTCGTACAAAACTATTGCTTGTGACTAGTATTTATCATGGGTTTCTTTCATACCTTAATTGCATGATCATGAAAAGATAAGTGCATGGAAGGCTAGACATATCTTAAGGGTCTTTCTTTTGAATTGATTAGTGAAATCAAGTGATATGATTGTCGCATCCATACTCATGAAATTAATGTGCATTAGAATGCTTGAATTCATGCTTCGTACATTGGCCTTGAAATTGTTGAGTAAAGTCAATACTTGTCTTAATCAACGTAGTTAGACAAGCTCAAAGAAAGGGTTAGAAAGGGGCAAACATTAGTGCATGTGAGTACTATTGAAAGAGGGGGTTAAGATCAGGTATTCTTGTATCACCAAAAGTATCCTTGGTCAATTAGGGATCGAAGGAAAGATCACATAAATACTTCAAGGGATCTAGGAGATAACCAGCAAGTTGACCAACCAAGGACAACGGGGTTGTCTTGACCTATTTTTTTCCAAGAGACCTAAGGTAAGGATAATTAGGGTCGGTAGGGTACAAACTCTAAACCAAAGATAAAGGGGAAATAAGCAACCTAGCTTGCCAAGCCCTTGGGATCTCGCCAAGTCGCGAACGATTCAGGATCGAATGCTGGGAGCATTCGGGAGAAAGGAATCACACCTTAGCAGTTGGTCGTACAAACGGCCTCCGAAATGATCGTGATTGTACACTTAGGTACATTGTTTGAACTTCTTTGCTCAAGGAACTAATTCAATGCAAAACACTCAATGCTTTAGGTTAAAAGCCTGGAGGGAGAGGCAGGAACAGTTACCTCCGATTGTCTGCCTGGCCCTATCCAAGGGGGTTGTTAGCCGCGTCGGGTATGTGGACCAAACCCGCCGCGAGAGGTCTCTCCATGGGTGCTGCTTGGAGCGGGAGGATGCTTGGGTGCTAGGGGAGGCTCTGGCTGTAAATTCCTTGCCTCCGAATCCCGCACAAGAGGCTGACGTGACTCGAGATGGGATCTCGAGGCCCGTGTACTAGTCTACAGGCGGAACTTGGAGCAGCAATCCTGTAGATTGCTGGGATAGCCTTCGTGCATGATACTTGATGTATTCCGGGACTATGATAAATAAAGATCAGATATTTGAAAAAGGAACTTGCTTGACATTGTTTTTGTGTCAGTGTCTAAGTTATGTGAAGGAACTTGTGATTAAATTGATTAATTAAGGAAGTTGCTTTTGCATGTCAAACATAATGTGGTAGGTAATTAGATAACTAAGCAAACCGAGGAAAGTGCGGTGGACGTGACTTGGGTCCGTCCTACGGAAGGGTGGTCCTGGTTAGTTGGGAACTTTTCTCAAAAGACGAGATAACGAGACTATGAAGACCTAGCATCAGTAGAGTTAGAATCTCGATTTATGCTGTTTTAGGGGAAAGGAATGGGACTATGCCTTATGGCAGAGAGGTTGAGCTTCGCATCCCTCTCGTTTCCCATTCTCCATGACCAAGTGTAGCATGAATTCGCTTCGACTCTGTTGTTCCTATGCAAAGTGGTCCATCTGGAGCTCGACGCTAAATACTTCCTAGAGACTTTGCTGATAGGAAAGGAATCGTGACTTCAGGTTGATCCTAAGCGGGAACGGCCAGACACTTCCGCTCGAGGCAGACTCGGGAGGACCTAGATCGCAAACCCTGTGACATTCCTTGCGAGTGCCAGGCGGCGCTTTCTAGACTCTCTTCCCGATGGGCTGCTAAGACATGTCCCACTGTGAGAGTGCGCAACGGAAGAAGAACACGAACACAGAGGAGGAGAGAGAGACAGCAGAAAATGAGGAAGAAAATCTGCACTGACTGTAATGAATGCTGAATACAAAACTGTGGACTGATCAGTCCCTGCACGCAGCCCAAAGCGTTAGTGAGGGCACCAGATCAGGCTGATGATGACGGCAGCACCGAAGACGGAGGAAGATGACAGAGTCGGAGTGTGCACCTGCCAAAGAAGGAGGGAAGATGATAATACAACTGACTGCCAAGTGGGAAATGGCTATAAATAGCCAAAAAAACCCAAAAACTGGCCGACCTGAAATTTGAGGCCATAAATATGTCCGCGACCAGCATTTAATGCTGATCCGACCAGCATTTAATGCTGGTAAAAATGCCAGGAATGCTCAGAAAAATCCCGGAAAGGGTGGACAATGTCCGGCAGGTGAGGCAGGCTGAAGAATGCAGAAACTGCCCCGGGAAATGTACATAAAATCCCGACTGAAGGAGAAAATGCACTAAAATGCAATAAACTGAGTGCTCTAGAATGAGCTACCTCCTCCGTCAAAACAAGTGATAGACAAGTCAGAGCTCCTAAAGTCCTCATCTGACTCAGACTGAGGCTCACAGGCAGGAGATGACAAGGCATGACAAACATGACTGCTAACACCCACAAGTGGACAAGCGGACACGTTACATCTTTTCTCTCTCCCTTTCTCATGTTCATTGTCTTTTAGTCTTGTCCATATGCTTCTGCATTCGTTGCACTCTGACACGCTATCAGAGTAGAGTAGAAGGGCTGATTGATTGTGGGAAGACCTCATTGGGAGGATTCTTCGCAGCAAAAGTTTGAGTTTTCAGCCTTTGGAGGCTGTTGTGAAGAGGTTGTGCGCAAACGAGCGAAGTTGCTGTTTTTTGCAGGTGCTTGTTGTTCATGAAGAAGAAAAGGCTGCGTTTTCAGCTTTTTATTACAGATTTTGAGTTTTCATCGCCTTTGGCAAGTGAAACTCTTTGAGAACGAGCAGAGGAAGCCCTAGCAAGCACAATACCATGCATAGAGTCAGACGGGGGACTGTCCTTGTTTTTGTGCAAGTCATTCCATTTGCAATGTAAACTCAAATTGATGCATAGTTTCATGGTATTATGGATAGTAAGGTCCTTGTGTTGCTAGCTCTTCTTTTAGATCAAAAGCTCGATGGGGAGAATTACTACATATGGTGCGTATTGATGCTTGCCATCTTGGAGTCTTATGATTTGGTGGAGCTCGTGACCAAGGCTATAGACCGTTCTACAACTCATGATGTCTCTAAGCTTTCTTTCGATGAGAAAGTGGAGTCAATGAAGGTACAAGCACATCGGGACAAATTGAATGTCCGCATTTGTTTCTTTCCTTTTTCTCGCTTGCACTTTAGGTGTCATTGCTTATATTGAGCACTTGACCGTGGCTCGAGAGATATGGTTGGAGCTTGATCAAATGTACAATTGGATGACCGTGATGAAGCGAGTGTCTTTGGAGGTTCAAATGAGGACTTAGAGTTCTAACAAGTCTTCTTCTATGTGGGATCTTGTCAATAAGCTTCGGAAATTGTAGATGCGGGTTTAGAACGTAGGGAAGACGATTATCTCGGAGGACATGGCGATAACTCTTCTTTCTTAGTTACCGCCCTGATTCAATGCATTCTGGACGTTCCTGCGATGGCCACCACTTGTGCAGAAATGATGGTCTCATAGTCTTGTGAGTGGATTGTGAAGAGTGGCACTTCTTGCTACATGACTATTCCTTCAGAAGGGATTGCTCGTATGCATTTGATGCATGGGTAAGTCCTTATCGGTGATAGTTCTTCTGTTTCCATCATTGGCAAGGGTGACAGACAGTTGATTTCGAATGGGCAAGGCAGTGCCCACAGAATAGAGGTGCTCTATGTGCTGGGTCTAGGATATCATCTACTTTCATTGCACAAGATTTGTGCTCTTGGTTTGACAATTGAATTTGATAAGGTCTTCTTTTGAGTTCTTAATGGTGTTTCTCGACAAGTTCTTTGTTTAGGGCATGAGAAGAATAGAGTCTATAAGGTGGGGTCTTCTTCTCCCTTTCTTCTCCTTCTTTCTTCATAGACTCATACTAGCTTTGGCACACTTGGTTTGGCCACCTCAACTACGAGTACCTTTAGAAGGCAACTCGTGGTTAGTTGGTATGTGGATTGCTAGAGATTGGGGTGAGCCATCCGCCGTGTGTATCTTGTATTTGCGGCAAGTAGCATAAGGATGCTATTCCTAGCAAGGCTTCGTGATGGGCTAAGGAACCCTTGGAGCTTGTTTCGATGGACTTATGTGGACCATGAGGATGGAGTCCCATAAGGGGAGCTTGTATTTCATGCTAATTGTTGATAATCTAGTAGGAGGACATGGACGTATTTCTTGGCTTTGAACTTTGAAGCATTCTCACATTTTAAGGATTGGCTGATCTTTGAAGAAAACAGGTTTGGTAGGAAACTCAAGTCCTTGTGTTCCAACAAGGGAGGGGAGTTTATCTCCCATGAGCTAACTTATTTTTGTGTAGATCGTGGCATTCATGAGGAGTTTGCTAACACGAATACCTTTTAGGAGAAAAGGCATATTGGAGCAGAAGAATCGTAGTGTGATCAAGATGGGATGGAGTATGATGGAGCATTGGCAGATACCTCAGTGTCTTTGGGCTGAGAATCGGTGGCCATTGCTGTCCACATTCTTAATCGATCCCCTATTTCGGCTGTGGTTTGTATGACCCCTTTTGAGGCTTATTTTGGGCAAAAGCTATATGTCTCTTATTTCAGGATGTTCAGGTGTGATGCGTATGTTTACATCTTGAAGAAGAAGAGAGACAGATGTAACCCGACTTTCAAGAGATAGATGTTCCTGGGATATAGCTTGCAATCCCAAGGATATAGGCTTTATGTTCCCGTTTCTTGGGAGGTGTACACAAGTTGAGATGTTTGGTTTGTGGAGTTTCTAGCTGGAGAGGGGGATATTGAGCATCCTGTTCTTGGAGATTCAAGTGATAGTTGGGCACTTGCTCCATTGCTTTTGGAGCCTTTGCCTATTGAGGCTCCACCCTCAGTGGAGGAGGAGATTGCTTCACCACCAGATTCACCCGTTGAATCGGCCCCAGTGGTATAGAAACATGAAACAGGAAATGGGAATGGGGAATGGAGACGGTGACGCAGATGCCAAACCTAGGTAATGGGGATGTGCGAATGGGAACGGCATTTAAACAATTAAAATTCATGAAAAAAATTTAATATTTCACTCATAATCCATGCAAACTCTGGAGTATTAAAACCAAGGTATATAATCCACAAGGACAAATCATTTTAAGTTATAACTTTAAGATATCATGCATCAATCTAAAACTAATTAGAAATTGAATTACAACTTACAAGGCTCAAGAGGTAAGCTATTCAATTATAAAATGCATAATACATATGCCATAGATGATAAAACAATGAACAATGAACAATGAACTAAACTTTAAAGTCTAAGTTGAAAGAAGATGCCCATGGTCCCATTGCCAAAAAGCTTAAAAGATTGCAAATATGAAGTCTAATCTTTGAAAGAACATGCTCATTGCTTCGAAAAAGACTACAAATATAAAGTCTAATCTCTAGACTGAAGTAAAATGCGGCATACCAAAATAGCCCAAAGGGCAAGTACAAATATAATGTTGATATGGCACAACAACCCAAGTGTCACACTGTCATCAATGATCATAATATCACATACAATGTACATGTGTCATGTATCATGAGACTCATGATAAGTAAACTAAATCAAAGATCATCATCATGATCTGAGGCGGCTCTAGCTACTCCTGAAGTGCCAGCCTCATCATCATGTGTACCATGAACTGCTACATCTCCCTCAACATCAGCATGTATCTGCTCTTCTTACTGCATCTCCCACTCTGTGAATGGATCAGGCTTTGTTGTCATACTGTTACATAACATCCTCAAATTAGCACTAATGAATACTAGATCGTTTACCCTCTCCACACTAAGATGTTTCCTTTTCTTTGAAGCAATGTGAGTGTATGTACTCCACAATTGCTCCAAACAAGAGGAGCTAATTGATTGACTCAAAATATGGATGGCTAGTTGCTGCAACTCAGGACCATCTGAACCATAGTTCTCCCACTACAAAGCTGCCCCAATCTTACAGCGATCCTCCTGTGCATCCCCACAACCAAAAGAACCCCAAAAGGTCCTAAAACATGAAAGCTGGTCTCTGATCTTTCATCTAGTGCCATGATCATGCACTAGACGAGACAATATAAGTCTCCATGCATCCATAACCTCAGTGTCATTTTCTTGACCCTTGCCTTGGAACTCAAGATCCACAACAAATGCAGTTGCATACATGGGTCCTGTGCATCCCCACAACCAAAAGAACCCCGAAAGGTCCTATAACATGAAAGCTGGTCTCTGATCTTTCATCTAGTGCCATGATCATGCACTAGACGAGACAATATAAGTCTGCATGCATCCATAACCTCAGTGTCATTCTCCTGACCCTTGCCCTGGAACTCAGGATCCACAACAAATGCAGTTGCATACATGGGTGAGCTATAAGAGTTTCACCTCGTCACAACTAAATGGCGTGTCTCCTCATATGTCTCATCATTTGGTGCCAACTCTTACAGCTTTTCATTCGGCCTATCCATAGGCTCATATACCTTGCCAATGCAAGGTTGCATAGCATCCATAACCCTCAATAAATGCACAATAGGTGATACCATAGCATCTATTTGCTTTACATCATCCCAAAAAGTGGAGTTATTTTCTTTCTCCAAGCATAAGATACCTGTAGGAGTATCTGCCAATGTTGATGCGGTGAACTCATCACTAAGAAATAACTGCCTCAAGGCACCACTGCATTCTCTTAATATACCTAGCATCAAGAAGGTAAAGGCAAATTTGGTATTAGAGTATTTTAAAAGTGTCTTCTCGGACCGCAAAGAGAACTGATGGCGAAGAAACTGGTGATTCAAAACAAAGCTAACCATTTGAGCTCCTTGCTCTATGATAGGTGCAATCCATGACAAGTTACCAATATCCTTTAGTAGGTTGTTCAAGCAATGAGCCATACAATATGAAACTGCGATATGCGGATAATATCCTTGGATAATAGCACGTGCTGCCCTATCTACGGGCTCTCCATCTGCAATAAATCCCATAACATGCTCTGGGCCAATAAGCTCAATACCTGTAACCCACTCTGCTGCAAGTACATATGCTGACTTTCCTATCCCCGATGCATCATGTGAAGATATGAAATATATTTCCCCACGAGAATAAGCAACCATACTATGAATGGATTGCTTGCATGTATCACTTCAACCATCAGCAATCAAGGAAACTCCATTTTTAGCCTATAGGCTCTTTCTAGTCACTGTTGCTTGCTCAACAAGGCGCTTTTCCTTATCGAGAAAAGTGGTGCATAAGGTCTCTAATGATGGAGGTACATATGAAGGGCCATACTCATCAATCTTCTTGCATATATATTTAAAATACTCTGACCTGGTTGCACGAAATTGAATGTGATAATGATAAAAAAAACGTGCCATTGATGTATCCACCTCTTCCTTCTTCTTGGGATCCCAACTAGCATCAAGTATACTCCGTCTATGTGCAACATGTGGCGTTGTTAATGCCATGGTTGATGCAATGCTACAGTAGGTGTGGAGGTAGCACTTCCTGATATTGACCTTGCTCTAGACACATCTGATGGAGATGGTGTCACAAAAGTTGCAGGGTTAACTGCAATACGTCGTGGTCTAGATGCAAGATAAGCTTGTTGACCTGCTATATGGTCACGAAGCGCCCTTTGCTTCTCGAAGATCACATTCAGACTAAACTATACCTTTGAATTTGGCTCATGTAGGAGATGAGCTTGGACCTGATTATGCATAAAATGAAACAAGTGGCAATTGGTATTCCATATTCTAATATTTAAGTAACTTTGAATAATTAAAATCAATAAAAATTCGAAATAGAAATGCTCGGCTCAATGGGTTACATTGTTTACTCCACTAGTTCGCTTGTATGGGCAAAAGCTTGCAAGCTCATCGTCGAGATCCTCTACCACTCAATGGGCGGTTAGAATTTACTTCTTCCCACCATGACCAATCATCAGACCTTCTTCCTCGACCACTAGCTTGACGAGAGGGGCAGGAAGATGAAGCCATTTCAGGCTGAAAATTGAAATAAAAATGGCTCGACAGAAGTGAGAACTCGAGTCTCGAGAGAAGGGAGAAGGCTTAAGAGTCAAGAGAGAAGGGATAAGGAGAGAAGGAAGAAGGAAGAAGAGAAGAGGAGAAGAATGGAGAAATTGGAACTTGGAGAAGAAGAAGATTCGAGAAGAGGAGAAGAAGGAAGAGAAGGAAGAAGGAAGAAGAGAAGGGTGAAGGGAGAAGGAAGAGAAGGAAGAAGGAAGAAGAGAAGGGTGAAGGGAGAAGGAAGAGAAGGAAGAAGAGAGGTTGGAGGCGGGAGGAGACGCGGGGACTGGGCGTTGTAGCAACGGGGGGACTGCGTTCCTTGTCCCGTTTCGGACAAGGAACATTCTAGAGTTTTGGAACGCGTGGCATGATGGCTTTGTGCGGGGGACGGGGATTTGGTGTGTCGGGGGCTATTTCGGCCGTTTCTTGTTTCTATGCCCGGTGGATATTCAAGAGACTTCGACAGATGGCAAGTAGCGGGGGGAGTATCAGCTTCCACCTCTTTGGGCTTGAGATATACTTCGTGATTCAAGGATTGAGGAAGCCCTTGAGGAGTGATAGCACCATTGTGGTTCACGGTGATCTCAAGGAACCAAACACATAGCATCACGCTTGTTTATACTAACTATTGTTCGATGACTTGTGCCATACAGAATAGGGGGCCCACCTTTGTGAAGGAGGTTTTGTAGTTCACAGCATTGGAAGAAGGGTATGGCTATGGAGGAGTTGGATGCTATTGAGCGGAATGACATTTGGGATCTTGTGACTCAACACGTTCGTAGAAAGATGATTGGAGTAAAATGGATCTTCAAGACCAAATATCATAGTGATGGTACTTTGGATAAGCACAAGGTGTGGCTCGTTGCAAAGGGCTTCCCATAGTGGCCATTGGTGGATTTCCATGATACCTTTGCACCTACAACTTGGATGGCTACTATTAGGCCCGTTCTTGCCTTGGCCAGCTATAGGAAATGGCCGGTTTATTAGCTTCATGTGAAATTTGCCTTCCTCAATGGTGGTTTGAAGGAGGAGATCTATTTTGAGTAGTCTCCTAGCTTTTCCTCATCAGATGGATAGGTGTACGGGTTGAAGAAAGCCCTTGACGGCCTTAAAGTGGCTCTAGTGCTTGGAATGAGAAGATAGACATGTTCCTCCAAGGGAAGTTGGGATATCATCGATTCCTATTGGGCCAATTGTATATCTATGCCTCAGCTAGAGGGAACGTGTTGTTTGCGCTTTATGTGGATGATCTTATTTTGATAGGGGACCATGCCCAGAAGGTCAAGGAGACTAAGGTGGCACTACACGAGGTGTTCAAGATGACGGATATGGGTCTTCTTCATTTTTTTAAGGCCATGAGATTTACAAGATTTTGAGGGGGATTTTCATCTCTTAGCAGCTGTATGTGTAGGAGCTTTTAGCCATGTTTGAGATGGAGGGATGTAAGGCCATTTCTACTTTTGTGGATCCGAATTGGAAGGCTACGGCCCATGTAAATTATTTAGCAGGGAATGGTGTCATAGGGACGTGAAATTTTAAGATGCTTTAATCTTGCTGATAACATTTGACTAAATTATTAATCAAATGTGCAAGGTTGTTTTTATGTGATGCATATGACAGTTATCTCATGGTATGAAGCTAAGGACCTCAAGGATGTAGCTGGTGTCAAAGACAAATGTTGTAATAAGTTATGCTTGATAGATATTAGGTGGTACTTGTGTGAGATGGGAGGATCGAGGTACAGCTGGGATTCAGTAGACTGTGAGAGTGAGAGATAGAGTTGAAGCACGACACCCAAGAGAATAGACTGAATAAGTGTAACCTGAAAGTACAAAGTACAACCCTTAAACCTTAGGGTTGTAGGGGGTGTTCACACCCGACACACTAAGTGTCCAAATGTGTGTAACATAAGCACATAAGTACATACGACAATAAGACCATAAGTCTAGGGGAAAAAACCTCTCCTACCGAGAGTAAAAAGTGCCTCAGTGTCCTACTGATCACCGACACTCCCATATGAGCGTAGGCGTAAGGCGTGAGTCAAATACCCAACAAACCCCCTTGGAGTGAAGAGTGATCAAGAGTACAAGGATCATCCGCCACCAAAGGATATCAAATTTAAAGCATCTCGAAATGCTTCAAATTTGTGGCGAGGAAGAGCTTTGGTGAAGATGTCTGCCACATTACTGGTGGTAGGACAATAGACAAGGCTGATATCACCTGCATGTAGCCTCTCTCTGACAAAGTGATAGTGAATCTCAATGTGTTTCGTGCGAGCATGAAACACTGGGTTCCGTGCCACTGCAATGGCACTCTGACTGTCAGTGAACAATGGAGTAGGCTCAGTAACAGATACATCCAAATCAGCTAGCAAGCGTCTAAGCCATACGCATTCAACTGTGGTAGTGAAAGCTGCCTTGTATTCAGCTTCACATGACGATGTGGCAACAGTGGATTGTTTCTTGCTAAGCCAAGAAATGCAAGAAGAGCCAAGAAAGAAACAATTGCCACTAGTGGAGTGACGTGTATCATAATCACCAGCCCAATCAGAATCACTGTAAGCATGTAACTGCAGTGGTCCCCCTTTGGCATAAAGCAACCCAAGAGAACGAGTACCCTGCAAGTAGCGAAAAACACGCTTGACAGCTTGCCAATGTGACATACGTGGCTGATGCATATACCTGCTCAAAGCTGAAATTGCAAATTGTATGTCCGGCCTAGTATTGCATAGATAGATAAGACATCCAACTGCAGGAGCATATGTATGTATATCAAACAAATCACTGTCATCATGTAATGACAGTTTCAGTCCAGGTTCCATGGGAGTACAAACTGGCTTGCAATCCTGTAAGCCAAACTTCTCAAGAAGTTGTCCAATATACCTTGACTGTGATAACCCAATACCTCGAGCATTATGTATGAACTGGATGCCCAAGTAGTAATGCAAAACTCCCAAGTCAGACATGTCAAAAGTTTGCTGCAAATTTTGTTTGAATGCTGAAATCTGATCAGCATGTGTTCCAGTGAGCAAAAGGTCATCAACATAAAGACATAAAATCAGCATAGATTCCCCTTCTTTACATATGTAAAGGGTAGACTCAGATGAGCTGTTTAGAAACCCCTGACCAAGCAAGAAAGCATCTATTTTTTCATACCAAGCTCTAGGAGCTTGTTACAAACCATATAGTGCCTTTTTAAGCTTGTATACCAAATGTTTTGAGCCTTCAATTGCAAAACCAATGGGCTGCTGTACATAAACTTCCTCCTGAAGTTCCCCATGTAAAAATGCAGTCTTGATATCTAGCTGATGTACTGTCCAACCATAATGTGCAACCAAAGCAATCATAGACCTGATGGTCGTCATACGGGAAGTAGGAGCAAATGTCTCCTCATAATCAATGCCCTTTTTCTGTGCGTAGCCTTTAGCTACCAGCCGTGCCTTGTATTTATCAATGGATCCATCTGCTTTTCTTTTCAATTTGTAGACCCATTTCGTTCCAATGGCTTTCTTCCCAAATGGCAAGGACACCAAATCCCAAGTTTGATTCTTATTAATAGAATCTAATTCAGCTTGCATAGCTGCCATCCAATGCACACTGTGTTGTGCATCCTCATAACATTCAGGCTCTTCATTATCAAAAGTACTTGTTGCCATAATAAACTCCATGGTATGTGCTGAATCATGCAAACGAGTTTGCCTTCTAGTACGACCAGCCATGGGTGCATCCAAAGGACTATCTTGCATAGTCTGCAAATACCATCTAGGTAGTTGTCTAGCATCCTGGTTGTGTGCAAGCTCTTGCTGGATTTCAGTTTCAGCATGATGCTGAATATTCCGATCAGCCAGTGGCTGAATTTCTGCACTTTCCATAGGAGCAGCTGGCTGAACATTAGGTTCATTTTGTGAACTTCCAGCTGAATCACCAAAAGTAATGGGCAGCAGCCCTTCAAAAACATCACGGGCAGCCTGATATGTGTCCAAACCAGCCAAGGATAATTCTGATTTTTCATCAAAAACAACATCCCTGCTGACAAAAACCTTCTTCGTAACGGGATCATAGAGTCTGTAGCCTTTGCTCTCATTGCTATATCCCATAAAAATGCACTTAACAGCCTTGTTGTCCAATTTTCTTCTAAGTACGTGTGGAATATGGGCATAGGCAAGACACCCAAAGTTACGAAAGTGACCAACAAAAGGTTTACGGCTGTTCCAAGCCTCAAATGGTGTGATGGTCTTCAAGGCTTTGGTAGGGCATCTGTTCAAAATATGGCAAGCACACATGACTGCTTCCATCCAAAAACTATGAGGCAAGCTCTTTGCCTTCAGCATACATCTGGCCATCTCCATGAGTGACCGATTTTTCCTCTCTGCTACCCCATTCTGCTGTGGAGTATAGGCTGTAGTATACTGATGGACTATGCCCTTCTGCTGCAAAAAAGAATTCAGCATAGAGGACATGTATTCCCGCCTCGGTCTGAACGGAGTCTTAATTTTGCATCCAGATTAGTTTTCAACAAGTGCACTGAAAGCCAAAAATGCATCATACACTTCTGACTTCTTTTTCAAACAGTAGACCCAGCAAAAACGTGTGAAGTCATCAATGAATGTCACAAAATAATAACAACCACCCAATGACATGGTCTGCATAGGCCCGCAAACATCTGAATGCACCAACTGCAATGTGGTTGTTGCTCTGAAAGCAACATCACGAGGAAATGAGAACCGATGCATTTTCCCCAAAATGCATCCCTCGCATAAGTGCTCAGGAGGTCTCTCCAAGAGAGGTAAGCCATCCAGCATCTAAGTACGCTGCAAAAGCACCAAGCTGCCAAAGTTTACATGCCCTAAATGAGCATGCCATAACTCCGCCTGTATCATAGCAGGAGTAAGAGTGGATGTCAAGTATGCTGACTGATCTACTGAAAGAGCATCCAACTCATATAAACCATGACACAAAGATCCTGTGAAGACCAAAGTCATGCATACTTTTTCTCGAACCATGCAACGGTCATCATCAAAGGTGACCTGCATACCACAATGTGCCAAAGAAGAAATAGAAAGCAAATTCTTCTTTATTCCAGGCACAAACAAAGCATCCTGCAGGCGGAGAATAGAGCCATCAATGGCTGTGAGCTGAATCTCCCCAATACCACGAACAGGGTATGATGCATTATTGGCACACTGTACCGATTTCCCAACGGGAGGTGCACTAACTGAAGCAAACAAATCTCTGCGAGATGTAATATGTCTAGAAGCACCACTGTCAAAGAACCAAGTGTCAGCATCCTCTGTAGAGCTAAGTGCTCTATCGGCCCAAGAGATGTCATAACTGCAAGTGTAAAAACAATAGTCCCTGTCCACAACAAAGGACGCGGACTCACTAGCAGTGGAAGGAGTAGTAGAAACAGACATTCCTGATTGCTTCTTCTTCTCTTTGGCAATGCGTTTTCTGCACTCAGTGATATAGTGGCCGGGCTTCTTACAATAATGACATTTTCCTTTCTTTGCTTGCGTCCCCCCTTGTGACTGATTCTGCGATGTGCCCGAAGTGCCAGAACTCTGTGGAGCATTTTTCACCTTGCTGTTCTTGCCTTTCTGTCTTGCCACAAAAGCCTGCTCAGAGACTATAGCATCCACACCACTATTTTTCCGTGTTTGCTCCTCCTCTAGAAGCAAACTAACCAGCTGAATGAAAGTGAGTGGGTGCTCAGCAATCCTCATGGTGAGGTTTAATGCAGTATGAAAAGACAAGTACGAAGGAGGTAAGGAATTCAAGGTGGTGGATATCAACTGTGCATCCGAAAAATACTCATCTACATTCATGAGCTGCTCCCTCAAGTCCTGAATCTTATTTAAGTGATCCTGCATAGAATCACCGTCATGCATCTTCAAAGTTTCCAACTCTTTCTTCAAGAAAGAGATTCGAGTCTCATTCTTTCCTGCAAATATATGCTCCAAAGTCAACCATGCATCTCGTGAAGAAGATGCCGAACGAAAGTGAGGGATGATGGACCGCTGAACTGCCAGAGCAATCAGCGACAAGGCCTGTGCATCACGTGTATCCCAAGCTTTTTGAGCTGCAGTTCTTGGAGGAAGTGGCTGAGATGGAGCGGGCTGAGGTCCCCGTTGTCCACGTGCGCCATGGGGAGGAGGAGTAACGGGAGCTACAACTCCCGGTCGAGTTTCCTCTCCACTGACATAATCCCATAAATTCTTGGCCACTAATACATTCTTCATCATGAATGACCATAGCGAATAATTGTTTCCGTCCAATCTGTCTTCCTTGGATATATACGTAAAGACATCACCTCCCTGATTTGCCATGATGACAAATTTCCAAAGACAAATGAGCAATGTCAAATCAGTATGGACTGGAAATCTGCAAATTTCCAGAAATTGCAGCAAACTCACTTCTGCAATTAATGTGCAAGGGTGTACTCTGTCAAAAACTGTCTTTTAATGCACTCTTCCCAAGGTGCAAACAGTGCTCAGCAACATTGTTATATCAAAATCCCCAAAATTTTTGCCAAAATGTCTGTCAAAACAGTCTTTCTGTGACTGTAACAGCAGTTCATATGCAACTGTCCTCAAAATACGCAAAAGCCCCAAAATTTCTGATGAACCAGTTCAAAAATTTGCATCAAATTTATTGCACACCTGTATCCTGTATGCTGTGCCTGCTGCGTATGAACCTCCTCTTCTAGAACTTTATTCTGGACTAAAAATAAAATTTTTGTTAAAAAATACCTGACGTGGACTGCAGGCTAACGATCGAATGTCAGGTCGCTGGTCGTTGGTCAGATTGCAAGCGGCGCTTGAGCTGCCGTCGCGCCAGAGTCAAACGAATGGGCTTCAGGCAGGTGGCGCAGGTAACGGGTGGCCCTGGAGATAGGTCGCTCTGGTGGTAGGCGGCGCCCAGACCTGACGAGCTGGTGACTGGAGGCAAACGACGAGCTGCACGCTGGCGACTGGAGGCAAACGACGAGTTGGAGGCTGACGACGAGCAGGAGACTGACGACAAGCAGGAGGCTAACGACGAGTAGGCCTGCTGGCGACTGACGAGCGCCCTGTGCACGTTGAGCAGATGCAGGGCTGAGGACACTCTTGGTTGAGATGGCGGCTGCTGCAAGTGCAGTGGAAGCACGCAAGTACAGGGCGAAACTGACGGGGGCTGCAGACAGTGGGAGCTTCAGTCTGCAGACTGCAGACTGCTCTGATACCAAATGTGAGATGGGAGGATCGAGGTACAACTGGGATTCAGTAGACAGTGTGAGAGTGAGAGACAGAGTTGAAGCACGACACCCAAGAGAATAGACTGAATAAGTGTAACCTGAAAGTACAAAGTACAACCCTTAAACCTTAGGGTTGTAGGGGGTGTTCACACCCGATACACACCAAGTGTCCAAATGTGTGTAACATAAGCACATAAGTACATACGACAATAAGACCATAAGTCTGGGGAAAAACACCTCTCCTACCGAGAGTAAAAAGTGCCCCAGTGTCTTATTGATCACCAACACTCCCATATGAGCGTAGGCGTAAGTAAGGCGTGAGTCAAATACCCAACAACTTGGTGTTAAATTTTGGCCTAGACCAATTTATTGGCCACAAATGTCAGTGGTGACATTAGAGACTAGGCATTAATTAAGTAATTAATGCCAATCTAAGGGTCAATAATTGCTCAAGGATACTTGAAAGACAAATTGGCATAGCCAATTTAATTATTGACTTGTGATATTACATTTTTGAGCACTAGAATAATTATTAAATTAATTTTTAGAATTAATATTTTGAAAATTAATTTAATAAGGATAATGTTGGCAAATGGGATTAGAAGGTTGCCATTGACAAAACTTGCTCATGCAAGTGGGAAAAACGTTTTTAGAGACTGGTGGAGTCTATTCCAGCCATTGTGAGAGAGGAGAAGGCTGTTAGAGAGCAAAGAGAGGTTGCTCTTGTGATTTTCAGCCACCAGGGATTAGTCCTATAGCATGCGATTGCAATTTGGAGTCCTCTAGGAGTAGGTGGTAGTAGCCCAAGGTCCTTTTGGTGTAGAGGACAGCATACAAGAGGAGGCAACAGTCTTTTTGGTGGTTCTAAGTTGTAGATGACAGCTTCCATGATTGTTTGAGTAGGGCAGCAATAGTTTTTCAGTGTTTCTTGTGATGGAACTTTGAAAATTCTCTCTCATCAACCAGCCATCTCTTAAGTTCTCAGTATTTTCTAGTAGTTTGAGCCATCAGAGGAAGAGATTTTAGTCAATTTGTGCTATAGACCTTAATTTACAATAGAAATTAAGGTTTTGATAGTTGTCTTGAGATGCGTGCTCAGAATTGAGGGCTTGGATTAGCGGAGGAGGTTAGAGGATCTCAGTTGTACTCCTTCCATTTGCAATATAAGATAAATAAATATTGCAAGGGGTGCGAATTTTGAGGCCAACAGGGTGTCCAATGTCCAAGATTAAAGTGGTAAAGTGTGCATTTTCAGTTTTATGTGAATTTTATGCTTGCTATAATTAGTGGTAAATCAGGTTATTTACCACCCTATCTGAGGAGGAAGATTGGTTTTAGATGCTATCCACTATAGGTAGTTAATTGAGTCCTTGATTTGGCTTTTTAACACTTGTGTTGATTTGTTTCCTATAGATTTGTCGGCCGGGTTTATGAGCAAACCCAAATTGGTACAATGGAAGGTTGCTACGAGGATTTTGTGGTTCCTGAGGGAGATTTCCAATCTTGGTATTCATTATCCAATAGGTTGGAGATTCACCTTTGGTTCTCATAGGCTGGATGGATTTAGATTGGTGGGCAGGACATGTTGACCACTGGAGGTCAATGACAAGATGTTGCTTTACTTTGGGTATAGATGTTATCTTGTGGAGTAGCAAGAAGCAGCCCATTGTTGCTCTTTCTTCCACAGAGGTGGAGTATAGAGCGACGCCTTTACCACATGTGAGTGAGTGTGGCTTCGGAGGTTGCTAGGAGAGCTTGGTTGTCCTTAAGACAAGTCTTACAACACTTCATTGTGACAATGAGAGTTGCATTGCTTTGACACAGAACCAATGTTTCATGCTAGGCCAAAGCACATTGAGATTCGGTATCATTTCATTCGCGAGAAGATATTGGATGAGACCATTGATGTGGTTTACTACAAGATAGAGGATAATCTCTCGGATTTGTTTACGAAGGTGCTTCCTCAGGTTGTTCTTTGATAGCACTCCACATCCTTGAGCCTTATGCCACGTTTGGGATCTGTGAGGGGGTGTTAGAGATTAGTCACCCCCTAGATTAGCATTTCTTAGCTACGATTGGTATAGTTAGTTCTCTTGGAGGGTGTTCGGCATTTTCCTGTCCGTTTGGGCATTATTTCTAGCAGTCGCTAGCATTCGGGCAGGTTTTATGTTAACAAACACGGATCTAGAGCTAGTTAGCTATGGTGGACGCAAATCAAATACACGATCCATTATCAAAATGAGAGATTGTAACTCAAGTGAATTAGGTTCCAAGATAGATTAGCTTGGACTCATAAACACAAACTTGAGTGACTCAACTGAAAGTACCATTCATTCAAATGAGTGTCAAGTACATGCCTGTATAGCTTTTTGGATAGTACCACTTTTCCTCTCTGTGCTTATGGGATTTCAGACATCTCTTCCTAGAGCATACATCATTGTCTCTCTCTCATACAAAGCCACTTATGGGCAAGCCTCTTTTGGGCACATATTCAGCCTCTATGGGCATACATCATTTGCTATTCTCAACATTTTATGGGCAAGATAGTGCCACATAGATTAGGTGTATTTTTCGCATTTATTGCAGCTACTCAGTCGGCCGCCCAAATCTGGCAGCAGTTGGCCAAATTTGGCTGACCGACCTGCCATATTTCTCCCCTCTTTTGTTGGATATTTATAGCCCATTGTACCATGCCCTTCCTCAATTGTTCATTTTAGGTTGTTGGGAGAGATCTGGCTTGAGGAGATATACGGACAACCCTTGTACATCTGCCCTCTTCATTTCAGCATTCATTGATTGCAGATTTTAGTGTTCTTCTGTCTCTTTTCTCTCTCCCTTTCTCTTGTGTTCATTGTCTTTCAGTCTTGTCCATATGCTTCCACATTTGTTGCACTGTGACATGCCATGGGATGGCCTACATTGTTCTTGGAGGAACCAGGCGCATTCCACCGAGCTAGTTTGTACTATCTGCTGTTTGATGACCTATGCCATGTAGGATATGGAGCCCACTTGAGTGAAGGAGGCTTTACAGTCCTGAGCATTGGAAGAAGGCTATGGAGCAAGAGTTGGATGCTATTGGGCGGAATGGCACTTGGGATCTTGTGCCTAGACATGTTCATAGGAAGGTGATTGGTGTGAAATGGGTCTTCAAGACCAAATACTAGAGTGATGGCACTCTGGATAAGCACAAGGTATGACTCACTGCAAAGGGCTTTGCATAGTGGCCAGGGGTGGATTTCCATGACACCTTTGTACCTATTGCTCGGATGGCTACCATTAGAGCTGTTCTTTTCTTAGCTAGCCATAGGAGATGGTTGGTTTATCAACGCTTGATGTGAAGTTTGCCTTCCTTTATGGTGGTTTGAAGGAGTAGATCTATATTGAGCAACCTCCTAGCTTTTCCTCAGTAGATGGGAGAGGTATGCAGGTCGAAGAAGGCCCTTTATGGCCTCAAAGAGGCTCCATGTGCTTGAAAAGAAAAGCTTAACTCATTTCTCCAAGGGCAAGTTGGGATGTCGTTATTCCTCTTCCAATTCCTAGTTGTATGTCCACACATTAGTTGGAGGGCTTATGTTGTTTGTGATTTATGTGGATGATCTTATCTTGATAGGTGACCACGTCTAGAAGGTCAAGTAGACAACGAAGGCACTACATGAGGTGTTTGAGATGATGGATATGGGCCTTCTCCATTTCTCTTTAGGTCATGAGATATACCAAACTCCAAGGGGGATTTTCATCTCCTTGCAATAGTATGTGCATGAGCTTTTGGCCACATTTGAGATGGAGGGATGTAAGGTCATTTCTACTTCTATGGATTCGAATTGGAAGGCTATGGCCCATGCAAATTCCCTAGTGGCAGATGCTCCCCGCTATAGGCAGTTAATTGGGTCCTTGATTTGGCTTCTTAACACGCGGGTTGATTTGTGCTTTCTTGTAGGTTTGTTGGCCGGGTTCACGAGCGAACCCAAGGTGGTACATTGGAAGGCGGCTATGAGGATTTTGCAGTTCTTGAGGGGACCCCCAATCTTGGTATTCATTATTCAGTAGGTTTTGAAGATTCGGCTTTGGTTATTATAGGCTGGACAGATTCAAATTGGGCCAAATATGTTGACCAATGAAGGTCAGTAATAGGATATTGCTTTCGTTTGGGTGTAGGTGTTATCTTGTGGAGTAGCAAGAAGCATCCCATGGTTGCTCTTTCTTCCACAGAGGCAGAGTACAGAGCAGCATCTTCTACCACATGTGAGTTAATGTGGCTTTGGAGGTCACTAGAAGAGCTTGACTAACCTTAGACACGACCTATGACCCTTCATTGTGACAATGAGAGTTGCATTGCTTCGGCATGGAACCGTGTGTTTCATGCTAGGTCGAAGCACATTGAGATAGAGTACCATTTCATTCGAGAGAAGATCTTGGATGAGACTATTGATAACAAATGGTAATATGGTAGATTTGTTTACAAAGGCGCTTCCTTAGGTTGTTCTCCGACAACACTCTAGATCCTTGAGCCTTATGCTGCGTCCAAGATTTCAGAGGGGGTTTTAGAGATTAGTCATCCCTTGGACTAGCATTCTTAGGATACAATTGGACTTATGCCTCCTTTCTTGTCAGTTATTTGGGCATTTTTAGCAGTCACAGTGTATGGGCACTTGATTATGGGCAAGGGCAGAGCCATGTGGCAGCCTGACAGCAGATTGTTGATTATTTGGGCATTTCTTGTCAGTTATTTGGGCATTTTTAGCAATCACAGTGTATGGGCACTTGATTATGGGCAAGGGCAGTGCCACATGGCAGCCTGACAGCAGATTGTTGATTTATCGGGCTGCGTGCAGCCAATCAGCCGCATTTATGAGGCTGCCAGTTGGTTGGCCAGTTTTGCAGGCCAACCTCCCTATTTTGTTGCTTTCTTTTGTGCTATTTATAGGCACCTGGCAGCCTGCCCTACATCACTTGTGTCTCAGGTGTTGGCGAGAGAGATCCAGCTCGAGGAGATACATCGACAGGCCTTGTGCATCTACCCTCTTCATTTCAGCATTCATTCACTGCAAATTTCTGCGTTCGGGCTCTTTTCTCTCTCCCTCTTCTCTCGTGTTCATTGTCTTTCAATCTTGTCCATATGCTTCTGCATTCACTGCACTCTGACAACCCCTGCCCTCCCATTAGTATCTAGCTTTTACTACTGTATCTTTCCTACACAGTTGTATCATTTACAGATGGCTGCAGGTCATGATCTATTTTGGTCTTCTGCAGATGTTGGTAAATCATTTCAGATCATTTTTGATGTAGACACCCTCTTGCACCTTCAGTCCAGAACCAAGTCTTAAGACTGCTGACAATCACAAATGCACCCGTCCCACTTGGGTGCACATACACGTGCACATTTTCATGCATGTGCTCTCACACTAGTTCCTCCGACTCTTTTTGGCTGGCTTTGTGGGACTGTTGTCCTCTTGCAGTGTCTGGACCTTGAAGTGTGTAATCTCATCATCAACCTTTAAACCTCCTAGCTCTGCCAAATTAGCTAGGGAAGTGGGCTCAGAAGTAAATTATAATTTGTAGTCCACTTCAATTGGTGCAACTCGAGCAAGCTGCACCATCTCCTGTTGATCGTTGCCACACTTCAATTCGTATGAATCTTTGTTTGAGGGCCTGCCTTTGCCAATCTTATAGCGTTACATCTGGTTTAATTTAAATATATATGCCATTACGACATTAAGACGATGTGGAAAAATAACTCGGTGTCTGCTTGATGCTTCCCAATTTTCAAATCTTGGTCACATGTTAGCTCTGCTGTTTAGCAAACTCATTTTCTGTTTTTGTGAGACGTACAGGGTGTTGGTGGCTCACAATGTGGCTTTGCTCAAGAGTTGACTGCTATTAACGCAACCTCCAAAGAATGTTGTTTTCTAGGTGATGTGCGGCAAAGGGTAATTCTTATTCCTAGCATGGATGATGTTCTTAGAGACAATTCTGGTGCGTTTGGCTAGCAGGGAGGTCCTTGCATACTTCTAGAACTGATGTTTTCAGAATTTTAAAGTTTTCCCTTCATTGCGGCAAAGTGGTTCCTGAAAAAAGATAGAAAATTGGTCTGTGTCAGAATCTGCGTGCTAGTTCAAACGTTAGAAGGCCAATTAAGGGCGCATGTTCTTGCGCTATGATTTGTACACAACTATAAGCCACCACAGGCAGGGTGGCAAATTCTGAGGGGACGGCTGCCTATTTATTTCCATCTCACCCCTAATTGTTTCCCCATACCTCACGAATCATGTTATTCAAGTGTTCCAAAAAAGAAGGAAAAAAACCTCTCTCTCTCTCTCTCTTCTCCCCCCTTGAATGCAATAAATCACGTGCTCTTTGACTTCAGTTTAGAGATTATGCCCTGTCATAGGTGCATTCATTAACTTAGTAGTACTTATTCCTTCATATCTTTTGAAATACTCATTTGTAGGTGCAAAATATGAAGTATGTTTAGGGAGTACAAGTCAAATTGTATGCTTATTAGGAGCGCAGAGGCAAAGAGAGAGCGCACATGCTCGTAGAGGACACGCAGAGGTTTCGAGGGGCACCATGTGGTAGCCCCTCGAAATCTTTCGTTAATAAGATAGAGATAGAGATGTGAACTTCCATTAACCATACCATTATCATGTAGATTAACCAAGCTTGATCCAAAAGAGACGGAACATATAGATGTAATCCTTCAGTAGAATATTTGAATTGTTATCACAAAATTCCAAAATATGAACTTAAAAGTGCAATATTGCATAAAGCAAATTAGAGGTGAGACATAACTTGGATATTGTCAAGTCTTTGTTAAATGTAACAAAACGAGACAATTACTACTTGGGGTATTATAGCACTCTCCTAAAAAAGTATGTCTCTTTAAGGATTACAAATCCCTCAAGGATAAGCACTTAATGTACAATGCTAATAATGGGCAACCTTATCTAATTCAACTAAGAAAAATAGGGTGAAATGCATGGTCTCAATCATCCGTGTATTTGGTGTGTTGTTGAATATATGATGGGCAATCAAGGTCTCTAAAAAGAATACTGGGGCAAGCCTCTTAGTATGGTACAAGGAGGGGAAGTAGCATACTTGCCTTAAGAGCTCAAGAGAATCAATATGCCCCCACATCATCTTTAACTTTGTTTGCATAGAAACACCTTGTTTCTAAAGGGACTATGATTGCTTTACTATTGCCATAAGTGAGTTTGCAAAACGTCTAACAAGAAAATCATAGTACTGTAAAAATTAGTACAGAATGTTTAATGCAGTAATGGTTATGATTGCTCATGTACTAATAAGAGGTGCACCTATCGTACTTTGCTGTAGGTACACCCATGTCTTCTAGGAACCCTTCTATTTCTATAAGTATTCTTAGGGCCTTCCTAATTTGTAGTCATAGCTCTTTGTTAAACGTTGAGATGGAATGCACATGTGGTGATGTTTTGTTTGTACAATCCATCCTTGTGAGTCTACAATGCATTCCATCAAAAGATGTAGATTCTGTCATCAATAGCTTAGGCTCTAGTTGTGTGCATGTGCATATGCACATGCACATGCTAGTGTATGCATGGTGTGGATATATGTGCATGTGTGCAGAGTATGTGTGTGCATGTGGGTGGATGGGTTCATGTATGTGCGCATGTGCATGTGTAGGGAACATTAAGAAAAAATGTGATGCCCTTGTATACAATGTATGCAAAGCTCAGGATGTATGTGAAGACAATGTTTATGATAAAGAGGCGAGGAACCCCAGAAGCCAAAGAGGAGGGAGGCTTGCTCCAAGTGCTATGTATTGATGTACTTGGTCCAAACATCAATAAAATGTATTGATACGTTAAGTCTTTTATGTCTCAAATGTTCAATGTTGGATAGCTTAACTACTTTAACCTAACGTTCTTGATTGTTAGTGACTATGTTTGTGTGTTGTGTTTATCATCAGGATTCCACACCTCTTAGGTTGATTACATACTAGTGTTAGTGTGAATGGACCAATTGTAGGCAAAAAAGTTTTGGTTAGCCATGCGTAACAATGTCATAGGTTGCATATTTTGTGGACATGTGGCGGGGGATCTCCCTTATCCTAAAATTTGTTCGCACCCAGAAGCATGCTAAATGGCAATGCTTGCATATTAACAAAAGTCTTCTTATTTGATGAGTATCAAACCCTCGGCAACCATCGTTTATCTAATCCTTTAAAGCACTTGGCCACCTTGCACTTTTTGTCAACCTTGGGTGCAACTATGTGGCTAAGTGTCTCTTCAAATGGATTGCACACTAACCTGGCTGTTCGAGGGGTAGTGTGTAACCAGCCTTTCACTTTACATGTACTCCATGCACTATTCCCTAGATCCTCTTGATATGTAGGAAATAAGATTGGAATCGTCTTGTCTCAATCATGGGAAAGATAGAACTGCTTCAATGTGTGAGCAGGTTAACCTAGTATGCTTTTTTTGCTTATTCGCATATTTGAAAAGCATGGTTTAAATAACATAAGTTAGCAGATCTTTTGGAAGATTGGACTTAAATTTTGCTAGGAAAAAAAACCATTTTTGATGTTACAGTTACAAAATGGGAATCTAATATATGATAACTCGGAAGCATGCAAAGTGAGACATCAACAGTGGATTGACGTCTTCAATAGGTACAGAACATGATTGCATGGGATCCTCAAGTTGAGTGGGGACCTTTGTGGGTGCCATCATTTGATAGGAAAAGGCGTTTTTGTGTAGCATGGTGGGCGAACACCACCATGTGCAGAGAAAAGGCCTGTAACAACAACCTCTTGTGGAATTGAGCTACACTTGAAGAGGCCAAAACTTGAGCCACAATCATCGACCAAGGATAGGGAGTCGATGAGATCATCTACTTGTGCTACAATAGCCAACATGCAAAACAAGGAGAGGTTGAGTGACTCATCTGTTCATAAATTGGACTTCTTGCTAGCTAGCACCTATGCTCATGCATGCTAAGCTAGCTCAGCTCATTTAACAAATCTTCCCCCTCCCCTCGATAACTAGATGGAGAGCTCCTAAGGTGCACTACCCACAACAGAATACATAGTGCTACACCAAAGAGGAATTCAATCGAGTTTACAACCTAAAGGCGTAGACTCGAGAGCCTTGAAAGACTCTGGTGTGCTTGAAGTGGATTAATTATCAGTCTTCAAGCACATGAGGGAGCTCGGGGTATACTGGATTAAATGTAGCAGTAATCTATTGGAGGTGTTTTGAAATGTGATTTGTTCTACAAATCTGTTTATTAGAAATGGTCCACTAACATGGAGTTCAATGTCTCCTTTGCAAAAGATTTATGTCTTGTAATTCAGCTCGAATTGTCCATTCAGGTTGGCAGTCCATAACATTTACATGGTTGACATCTGTGAAGGACCATATCAATGATATGAGGAAGGTTGGTGATTTTGATATCCATCTCTTAAGTGGAAGATTAATGATGAAAATGTCAATGATTCCACGGAAGATAGAGCCATGATGAGCATGTGGCCACCCCTCATGAAAAGGGGTCCTATGTCTAGTACTGATAGAATGGAATTAGTACATGTGAATAATGTGCCAGATCAGGCAGAGGTAGCAAAAATAAAGCTGTTGATAGTAGACGATGTTGGCATGAGAGTATAGGTGGCAAAGTAAGCTTTAGAAAATTGCTAACAGAAATTGAAGGATACAAAAGTGGTTCATTTGAGTGAGCAAGGATTTTCTGTATAGCCATAGATCTGTTGAGGAACCATATGGAGGCTACTCAAGCTTGATTGGAATCCCTGCCACCCAATGATTTTGGACATGAGAGACATTGATAGGATAGTTAGCTTCATAGTGATCAATGCTGGACATGCTTGGAGTAGGGTCTATAGATAGAGGTGAAGACCCTTGCTCAATTGAGGTGAATTGCATGATTTCTTTGAATTACTTCTTCTATTATTTCATGTTTGTGTAGTCTAGTTGACCGGTTGCCTAAATGCCTTTTATGTGTTGCAGATTGAGATTGAGATGCAAAAGAATGCACTTTAGGAGTTGCAAATGTAGCACATAGTCCTGATAGAGATGCTGTATAGAGTTGAGGGAGGGCAATCACCTTGCTTCTTCCCTTTAAAACCTTTTCTCGTGCTAACTAACAAAGACATCGTAACTCTACCAAGAAGATGTTGTGCATGTGGGGTGCCATTTTGTGTTACCAAAGCCCCAATGTTAGTAGTTATGCCATGCAAGAGCAGATACCATGCCATGTGCCTCGCACACCTTTGCATTACAGGATGCACTATGTGTCTCTCTATTGTTCAATGCAAATTCTAGCAAGTGCACAAGTGTGGTTTGGATGTCGATAACTTAGTTACTAGTACTATTATTAATGATATTTGATAATAAAATATTATATGATAGTTACAAGTATTTGTATGTTTAGTATGTAACAAGACTAATTTTCATCATATTATTGGTAATATGTGTGCTAACAAATAGCATGCATGCTTATCTTATATGTTGGCTTGTTAAGAGTTGACATGTTAGATTATTAACACTTGACATGTACATGCTACTTAGCATATATGTTAGCTAGTTAACAAGTAGCCTATATGTTAAGAAGTATGATATTAGCTTGATAATAGTTAGCATATGTGCTAGCTAGCACGTGTGCTAACCATTGTTAACAATTGAGATCTTAGCTTGTTAACACTTGGCATGTACATGCTACTTAGGATATAGTTTAGCCAGTTAACATATAGCTTGTATGTTAGAAAGCATAATATTAGCTTGATAATAGTTAGCATACATGCTAGCTAGCATATCTATTAGGTAGTTAACAATTAGGATTGTGCTAACTATGCTAGTTAGCATATACATTAACTTGTTAACAAATAGTGTATATGCTGCTTAGCATATTTGTCAGCTAGTTAGGAGGTAGCACACATGCAAGCTAGTATGTATACCAGGTAGTTACTAACTAGCAAGTATGTTAAGTATGCTAGTTAGCATATGCATTAGCTAGTTGATAGTCATCATATGTGCCAGATAGCATGTAAGTTAGCTAGTTAAAAGATAGCATATATGCTAACTATGATAGTTTGATAGTTAGCACATATGTTATGTCCGAGGTTAAAGGCTACTTGTGCCTAGCCATCTACATTTACTTGTATACAATACCCGCACATGTGCACACTGTAGGTGGCGGGTGCCCATCACTATCACTTTATTCTTTATTCTTCTAGTGGCAATAGAATAAGGGAAGGCATGTCACACATTGCGATAGTTGAAGTTTCCACATATGGTCTTGTTCTCTTTTGCGTGAATCTCCACAGATCTTGCTTCCATTCTTGCTTCACCTTTCAGCTAGTATGAGAGTAGGCATTTGATGAGCTTCTTCATCACTTGCTTTAGCATGGGGAAAAGAGCTTCACTTTAAGCTTTCATAGTAGCCACACCATGAGGTATGCATCAGTCCCATTGATCTTTCACTTACTCCATCTTGTTTGAGACTTGTTTGAGCTCTTCTAAGGCAGTTTTTGAGCTTTGGTAAGAGCTCTATTTTGCCTCCATCCACCATCAGTAGAAGCCCAACTAGCATGATTTATGCCAGATGTGCTAGGGTTGAACCCCATTTAGCTTCCAACATTCATCTATAGCTCTTGGCTTGCTTCAATAGTGATTAGTTGCTTGGGTAACCTCCTCGACGTTAAGAACTTGCATTTGGACACACATTGAATCTAAATACCTTCAACCATTAACTATGTTTCAAGATAGGTTTACTGCAATACACTATGGATAGCATGTATTTGAATGTCTATGTCAATGTAGTGCTTATAGGACAAGTTTAATACTCTAAGATATGGTTTGATGCTTGGGAAACCCTCTTGGACTAATTTGAGCTTGGTTAGCCCAGTTACTAAAGGGTTTCTTGCTGTAGCAATGTCTAGACAACAAGTGTACACTTTGAAGGTCTACGTATTATATGCCTAAAAGTACTTCGGGTATCCTACATGCTTATATGCATAGTCATTCTTCACTTGCGAGTTGTAGACATAGTGGATGTATATACTCTCAAATGTATTGATGATGTACTTGGGCTTCCCGGATGCTATCATACTTATGTCTTGAGCTTTTCTTGCTAACTTTACATTTTGGATTCACTTCTCGTGGGATACACTTGTATTTACTTTGTAGAGCTCGGTTCTTTAGAGATAGTGAGAGTCTCTTGCTCATGTACATGCTTAGTTGATCTATGCATACACTGTACTTTTAGTGTAGATAGTGGGATGATTTGCTTTTGAGCATTTGGATACCTTGTATGTATCATTGTTAGTGGGTTGTTGGTGGGGGATGCTTGATACACATTGGTTGTATGTATCTATGTATCTAACACTGTATGCTTTGACAATTCTTGGCACTCGGTTGCTACACTGTTAGTTGCATTCTATATATCCCGAATTGCAACGCAGATATTCCTAATAGCGGGAGCTTACTTTGTGGTCATTTGCCTACTAATGTATCTTCATTTACTGCAGTTTTGTAGACAACAATGCTGAATATTGTTATGAGTAGTTTCTTTGAGTGCATTTTTGGCTTAGTCTTGGGGCTTTTTTGTTTACTCTTGTAGTTTGGAGAAATTTACAATCATTATGGTAGGTACTTCCAATGCGTCAGCTGCCAATAATCCTATTTTCAACATTGAAAAGCTCGATGGTAATAACTTCAAATATTGGAAAGCATAAATATGGTAGGTATTGGTGCAGAAGAAGTAGATCAAGCCATTGAAAATAAGAGACATAAAGCCAAAAAATTGGGATAGAGAGAATTGAGATGAATTGGATGAGTTATTCAAGTCTACAATTATACTCTTTGTCTAAGCAGGTATATTTCAATGCTATCTCTATTGTTGGTGGTCTATATGATTTATTGAAGAATATATGTGATCTTAATGATAAAAAGTCATACATCTCAATTGTATTAGTTGAAGAAGCTTGTGGACCTTTGTAATATGAAGGAGGTCACTCCTATGTCTATTCATTTGAATGAGTTTCACTCTATTTTCAGCTAGCTTATCTTGCAAGGCATCAAGTTTAAGCATAGGTAAAATCATTGTTCTTGCTTGTCACACTACTAGAGTCATGTGATACATTTCATACTGCTATGAGTACTAATCCTTTTGAGGATGGTTTTAAATGTAATGATGTAGAGAGTGCTTTACTTATAGAAGAAGTAAACACGAAGAATTTTAAATGTAATAATGTAAAATCTTTGTTCTTGCTTGTCACACTACTAGAGTCATGTGATACATTTCATACTGCTATGAGTACTAATCCTTTTGAGGATGGTTTTAAATGTAATGATGTAGAGAGTGCTTTACTTATAGAAGAAGTAAACACGAAGAATATTGATGAAACTCACAACACAATAGGGGCAAGTTTGAATCTCATGTCCTGTAGTAAGTTTGGTGGTTGTATGTCCTCTTTGACATATTGTTATTGTGGACAATAGGGTCACATTAGGCCACAGTGCCATAAAATGCACAACGAGAAAGGCAATAGAGAGTGTAGGAAAATGCGAAGCCCATTGATATTATACTTAAGTCCAATGTGAATATAGAGGAGATAAATGCCTTGGAGTATAATTTCGATGATTACATTCATGCTGCTTCATCACTCGATGCTACTCAATTGCTACTTACCCTCAGTGTTGGCTTCTTGATTTAGGGGCTTCCTTCCATGTTACCCCACATCACCATTGGTTTCATAGCTACCATATCGGTAGGAGTTCTGTCAGACTAGGGGATGACACTACATTGGATATAATTGGAATAGGTGATGTTACAATGCTGTTTAGTATTGGTGTTCCTTTTGTGCTTCATGATGTACATCATGTCTTGGCTTTGATGAAAAGCCTTATTTTAAATGGATAGCTGGATGATGACAAGTACTATGTATCTTTTGGTGTTTCTTCATGGAAAATCACACGTAGCAGTCTTGTTTTTGCTAGAGGTGCCAAGGTTGGCAATCTCTACCCACAGCTTGTTTTTGGGTCTATTGACCATGTTTTGGCTATGACCTATCTTCCACATGTATCTTTACGGTATCGTTACCTTAGCTACCTCTCTTTGAAATAAATGAAAGTACTGACCCATTTGTAGTATCTTCCGCCCTTGGATTATTCTTGTTTTGATTCATGTGATCATTGTTTGTATGGCATGCAAACTTGTAATTTGCATAAGAAGAAGCCTAGTTCTATGTGTGTGGGTGAGCCTTTGGATCTTTCATATTTTGATGTTTGTGGCCCCATGCCCTATCAGTCTTGGTTGGTGCAAAGTATTTTGTTACATTCATAGATGATTATCCGCATAGGATTTGGGCCTATCTTTTTAAGTAGAACTTGAATGTTTTACCTACATTTGCTTTCTTGCCATGGTTGAGAATTAGTTTGGATATAGGCTAAAATGCCCATGGTTTGACAATGGGAGTAAATATGTATATAAGGCTGATGAGAGGAGTATTAAGCATGGATTGACCGCCTCGTACATCCCACCCTAGAATGGTATTGTAGAGTGCATGAACATGACTATTTAGGAAAGAGTCCATAGTATGCTTATTCAAGTATTCTTATTGCAACACTTTTGGGCTGAGGGAGTTACTACTAACATGCATCTCATTAATATATCTCAATGCAATGCTCTTGTTGGTGGTAGAGTTGTGGAGAAGGGATGGTTTGGTAAACCACCCTTGGATGAACACTTGCAAATCTTTGGATTTGAGGCTTTTTGCCATATTCCCAAAGACAAGCACAATAAGTTGGATCTGAAGTCCATCAAATGCATCTTTTTCGGTTATGGTGATGTAGGTGAGATGCGCTATGGTCTTTGGGATTTGGAGGCTTGAAAGGTCATCCATAATCACGATGCTATTTTCTATGAGGAGAAGATGCATATGAGACTTGAAAAGGCGACTAAGTTATGCATGGTGATGTTTCAAGAGGAGCCTTTTGTTATAGTATAGCTAGCCCCGATGAGATAGCCTGTTGCAATTGTTGATGATATAGTTGCCTAGGATTTTCATGTTGTGTAGGATCATGATGTTGGATAGAGACGATTGGACGTATAGTCTCGACAACCAGTTTTGAGACACTTTGCTAGAGCTTCACGTTCTCCTGATCGCTACGATCCCTCTATGGACTATCTCATGGTGATAGACTTTGCTGACCCGCTTACCTATGAGGATTCTATTCACAAAGGTGATTCTCATTCTTGGGAGAGGGCTATGCAGTCTGAGTTTGTTGAATTCACTACAAAATAATCATATAGGGGACCTAGTTTTCTTTCTTGATTGAAAGTGTGCATTGCTATACAAGTGGGTATACAAGTGGAGTATCCTTGGTCACCCTAAGCCAATATATAAGGTCAGATTGGCTACTAAGGTTTTTGGTTTCTCAAGTGCATTTGGTTCATTATAAGATGGATGTTAAGATGGTTTTTCTTCATGAGGACCTACGTGTAAGAGCTTTCTGAAAAAAGATAGGGAACACCTAGTGTGCAAATTGAAGAAGAGTCTTTATGGGCTTAAGCAGACATGGGGACTTGCATGAGGACATTTATAAATAGTAGCCTAAGGGCTTTGTGGAAAAAGGTAGTGAACACCTAGTGTGCAAATCAAAGAAGAGTATTTATGGGCTTAAGCAGTCACTTAGAGAATGTTACCATAAGTTTGATGCTTTCATGCATTTATAGAGGTATTCCTGTAGTGATATGGATCTGTGTCCATACATGCAAAAGGCTTGTGATGGTAGCCTTATTATCTTGTGATTTATGTGGATGATATGCTTATTGTTGGGAGTTCTTATGCTAAGCTGGATGCCTTAAATACTCAACTCAAGAAGAGCTTTGAGATGAAGGATATGGAGTAGGCCTCACACATACTTGGTATGTGCATTGCACGCAACTGCTCTAAGGGGCTTCTCTACTTGTCCCAGAAGGAGTACATTCACAAAGTACTTAAGAGATTCCATATGTAAGATGATAAGCCTATTGACTGCTCTTTACCTTCTCATATGAAGGTTAGTTAGGATGATTGTCCTAAGTCAAATGATGAGAGGGCCGAGATGGTCAAGGTTTCGTATATATCCCTAGTGGGCAATTTGATACATGCAAGGATAGCCACTTGATCGGACATAGCATTTGTACTGAAAGTCGTGGTACATTATATGACTACACATGGTAGGCGACATTAGGACATCATGAAGGGTATTATGAGATACCTTAAAGGTAATGTATATATATGTGTTTGCTATGGTAGTTAGGATCTAGGAATTGTAGATTACACAAACTCAAATTACGTAGGACATATAGACAGTAGAAAGTCCACCTCTGGGTATCTTTACCTATCTTGGGTGTGCTATCTCTTGGATGTCTAGGGTGTGAAAATGCATGGCCTTATGTACTAATGAGGCTAAGTATATTGCAACCACTGAGGCTTTCAAGGAGGGTCTATGGTTAGATTGTCTGGTTGTAGATCTTAGTATGACCATGACTCCTATACTACATTCAGATTCAATGAGTGCCATTCAATTGGTTTCTAATATGGTCTTCCATGCAAAGACAAAGCACATTGAGGTGCATTATCACTTCATTAGCGAGGTGGGAGAGGACAAGTCGATTGAGCTTGTCAAGATCCCCATGGATACAAATCTTGCAGATCTGCTTGGTAAACGTCTCCTAGTGGAACAATATGCCTTCCTTAGGAAGATGATGGGAGTAGAATGAGATGACATCTTTCCTCATCTTGTTGTACTCTATATACATGTTTTACTTTTCTCTTTTTTTTTTCTTTTACTCCTCACTAAGGCACTTTTGCCTTTAATTGGGAGGTTGTTGGTGGTTAAAGGCTACATATGCCTAGTTGCCTACATTGACTTGTATATAGTACTCACATACCTGTACACTATAGGTAGCGGGCACCCATCACTATCACTTTATTCTTTATTCTTTTAGTGGAAAAATAAAATAAGGGAAGATAGGTCACACATTGTTAATGTATATGCTAGCTAGCATATATGTTAGCTAGTTAAGTTAGTATACATGCTACTTAACATATTGGTTAGCTTGTTAATAGATAGCATAAATGCTAGCTATGATAGTTAACATATACATTAGCTTATTGATAGTTAGCACACATGCTTGTAGTATGTATCTTGGCTATTTAATAGCTACCATATATGATATATATGATATTTAGCCTTCATATGGAGTTGCAAACTGTTGAGATAAAGTTCACAAAATATTAATAGCAACATTCTTGGATCAGGATCTGAGGTTCATGACCATCATGCTTGATTAGAGTCACTATTAGACATATTGAAAAATGTTGAGAGTTCCTATTACAGACAAGCCCATCTTGTTCAACTACCTGACATGTTTATGGACAGTTTCCTATATTCAACCATGCAAACAAAGTAATCATAGATGATTTTGCATACAAGTGCTTCAAAAATCTACATTGTTGCTATTTTATTGCGGCAAAAGGAAAGGACTTGGTTGTGGTCCAGCTAGAAGGGCATGTTTGTGACAATGTGCTACAATGCCTCACAAATTGGTTAGAAGCAAAAAATATTTGGAATATGGTCAGTAGTACCAGATGGGAATACTACTAGTAGGTGATGAGAGTCTAAGCATGTTTCAAATGGTGGTACAATAGTGAATATTCAAACCAAAATATTTTTCATCAAGATATTTTTATACATTTTCTGGTTGGTGCTTGTACATATTTGTACACCAATATGACTCTATACATGTTCTTGTTGGGGTGTGTGCACCAACTTATATGTATGCTTGAGGTAGTTTATATATATTTAGGTTGGTCCTTGTGCATCCAATTTTTTATATGGAAAATTAACCTTATGTGTGTTTTGGCTAGTGCTTGTGCACCACATTGTAGATGTAGAATATACAATGTTTATTTCAAAATATGTGTACACTATGCATAGGTTCTAAAGTTATTGTAATTGTGATTGTAAGTACTATGACCTTCAATGTCTTTGCAATAAGGAGTGCTTTTGCATTAATCAATCTTATTCATGCATGTTTTCTCCATGTGAGTGTTGATAATATTAATATAAGTCTATAATAAAAAAGGTATGCATAAAATTAAAAAGAATATTAAAATGAGTCCATAATCAAAATTTTTAGCTTGCATATTGATTGTGTGTTTATTTTTGAATAGTAAGCATTACTAATGAAGCTTATTTTTTAGCAAAGTACATTAATAACGTTGCTATTATCAGAAGCCAATTTAAGCATACACTATCTTTAGCAAAGCTAGATGTTATTACATGCACAATTAATTTTTGTTACACATAGTATCTTGCAAAAACTTTTGTATTAGTGTTTTGCCATCTTAAACTAGCTTAAAGTCTATGATAAATCTACATCTTTTGGATGCGAGGCATAAAGCTAGACCACCCTTCTATGAGACATTGTGCTTTTTGGAATATGATAAACCTTTGATAACACACAATAAGATGCTAACTAGTAGGTAGATAGTTGCTATATTAACATACAATTGGGCTGACTACCACACATCCTAGAGACGTGCTAACTAGCACACAACCCATGGACAACTATTAACAATCATGTGCACAACTATAGTCCAATTGCTATAATTAGCATACAAACAGGCAGATGTTAAGTACATTAGGGGAAATATGGACTCAAAAAGGGCCTTGTAAGAAATGGATTAGTGGTGGATTACTTGTTCTAATATAGATAGAAAGGTGGGCCAAAATATGATGATGAGGGAAATAGAGGTTTTCAATAAAATCACCAGTGTGTCCTATTTAAAAAGTTAAAAAAATGCATCACTAAAATGTGGTTATCAGGCTACTTTTGAAGTGGCATAACACCATTGGTATATGCCTTAGTGGTTCAATTCCCCAGATGTGTGGCTTGACTAAAGGTGACTTTTCAAATGATTGTTGGGGCCCTTTAGTGGATGCATGCCGTGTGTAGCGGGCGCTCCTTGAATCCCACTTTTTGGTCCCTACCAAAACACATATTTTTAATGTAAAAAGGTTCCTTTATTTCAAACTCAAATTCAAATTGTCAAGTCCCTCCAAAACGTGTCAAATCATGAGGTACATTTTTGGATTTTAAAATTTCAAAACCGCTATATTTTTGAGAGAAACCACACATGGTGATCCAAGGGTGATAAAGAAGGTGGATAAAATGTGCACACCACCCCCTCTCCCATTGTTCCACCTCAAATCACTTGCCATTATGATAGTCATTAACTCCTAAGATAAAGGGCCCTTTCTTAGTCCATATTTTCCCTAATGGCAGGTAGAGTTGCTAACATAATCATCATGATCATCATCCAAGGTCATAACAATGATACCCTTTTTGCTCTAAAGAGTATCCAATAAAAATACATTTTTCAACCTTTGGATCAAGCTTCTTTCATAGCTCATCTAGTATATGAACATATACAGCCAAACACTTTCAAGTGTGACACATAAGGCATTTTGCATGTAAATCATTCTTTGGGGATCATCCCATGAACTGCAGCTGTGGGAGTTCTGTTCATAATATAGACAGTAGTTTGAATATCTTTACAGCCAAACACTTTCAAGTGTGACACATCAGGCATTTTGCATGTAAATCATTCTTTGGGGGTCATCCCATGAACTGCAGCTGTGGGAGTTCTATTCATAATATAGACAGTAGTTTGAATATCTTTAGACCAAAAGTATTTTGGTGTATTCTTTTCATCCATCAATGCTCATGCAACTTTTGCAATATGTCTATTTTCCCTTTCTGCAACCCCATTTTGCTATGGGATATACTTGCAAGTAAACAGTCTCTTTGTCCCATGAGACCTCAACAAGTCACTTAACTCATTGGAGAGGTACTTTCCCCCTCCATCTGATCTCAAGCAGTTAACTTTCAAGCATGTTTTTGTTTCAATAGTAGCCTTGAAAGTTTTGAAGAGCTCAAATTCATCACTCTTTTTCTTCATGAAATATATCCATAATTGTCTTGAATAATCATCAATAAATGTGACAAACTATTTGTTGCCACCAAGAGATATGTTCTATGTAGGCCCCCAAATATCTGTATGCATAACATCAAGTATATTTTTGCTTATATCTCTATCATGCAAAAAAGGTTGTCTTGTTTGCTTACTAAAGTGACATGCTTCACACAATTTGAAATTCTGCAACTCTAAAAGTAGGCAACCTTGTAACCAAGCCTTTGGACTACATTAATTTTAGTCTTTGCACATTTGCACATCCAATAGTTTATGCCATATTTTAATATATGCAACCACTCATTTTTCCTTAGCATACACAACAGCATTCAGAGCAAGAATTTAACCATCTAAAGTGAACATGTAATCAACTCTACTTTCTTTTGTGACCAACTTACACTTATAATTAAAGTCTTCTAAAAGACAACCTTTTGCATTAAATTAAACCTACAACCCTTGCTCTACCATTTGGCCAATAGACACTGAATTCTTTGTGATTGATGGCATATTTAATACATTTGAGAAACTCTTTGTTTGGACATCATACAAAGACAATGGAACCTTTCCAATGTGTAAAATTGGGTGACACGAGTCATCACCCATCTGTACATAACTTGAATTTTGTAAATTCACATATTTTCAAATCATTCAGCATGACTGATCATATGATTAGATGCACTTGAATTGACATAATATACATCATTATGTGTCCTCTTTCTTGTAATAGCATTCATCATATGTTGCATAATAAACATACGCTCAGTTTTGTCCTCATTTTGTTGTGAAGACGATGTATAGTTTCCTTGTTGTAATTTATCAGTGTGGATATCATCCTTCTTAACACAACAATAAGTTGCAATATGACCTATTTTACCACAATAATGACAAACAATACAAGAATTACAATAACCTCTATTATGCTATCCACCTCTTCCTCTTGGGCTCCCTACTACTTCTAAAGTTTCCACGGTCTCGAAACTTGCATTTCATCAAAATTTTTATTCAGCTTGTTTTGCTGGTTATCACTAGCATGCCCCATACTATGACCTCTTAAAGAGGATCTGCCACATCCCATTTTTGAACTTGAGTAAAGTACTTGGACGACGTGTTCACCACTTCTTTCAGATGTTTCAATGTGCATATTGATCTCTTCAGTGATTATGAGAGAGACCAACTCATCAAAATCTTGAAATGACTTCCGTACATATGCAGAAGTGACAAATGATTTTCAAGACTTCTTATTATTAAGGCCATCCAAAGTAGATGAAACCAAATCATCATCACTAGGGATTATATCAATAGTTGCCAAAGCATCTACAATACTCCTCACCTTCAAAATATACTCATTGACATATATTTTTCCTTTCTTCAAGATATTCAACTCTTGCTTGAGTTCAATCTTCCATGCCTTTGTGTAACTTGAAAACATGTTCTCAAAAATTGCCCAAGTTACATATAAAGTTTATGCATTTTTGATATGCCCCAACATAGTATTATCAATGACTACAAATAGCCAATACATCAACTTTTTGTCGTTTGCATTCCATTCTTTCCATACCTTTAATTCATTTGGAGTTGCATGGTTACTCAGCTCTGGGTCATTTTCTTCACCTGAAACAAAATTGTAAAGGCTGTTTCCAATAAGGAAGTTCGTTACATGAAACTTTTGTGATGGATAATTCTTTTTGTCCAAATTTTTAATAATGGGGTTTCCAATATTCTCTGTCATTATCATAAATTTGGTATAAAATAGCAAGTCTTTTGCAACCTTTCACAATAAGTGCATAGCAATACACCAAGTAGCCTTTTTCATTGTGATTAACAATACATGTAATTTGCAATCTTTTTGCATATAAAACTTGTATTGGCTTCTTGCAAAAACACCTCAAGACTTACATATTCAAAATTTGTAACCCGTGCACCCACTTTCAGTGAACATAATCAGAATTGCAGTATACCTTGAAACAATTGGCAACAACCTTATGGCTCTAAAATAGGGCATGAAATGGCCTCACATGGAAAAAAAAGCAACATGTAAGATTTAAATGGCTTATCTGTAAAATATATAGTACTCTATTCTCATACCAAATATCATAGAAATCTTAGATTTTTGCGCTATCTTGCCTCCAGTGCCTCCATAGGTACTATCCAAGAGAAAGAGTGGAAGAATAGGAGAGTTTCTTACCCTGTGCTTGCTTGTGCAAATTCTTGCTTGCCATAGAATTAGACCCATCTCCTAATCCAATAGCATATGTTGTATGCACAAGAAGATTAACACTTCCCTTTCATTTATGATTGCTCTAGGAAACTCTAGGTATATTTCATGAAAGAAAAGAATGAAGTGTTTGAGTATTTTAAAACTTTTAAGGTTGTTGTTGAAACAGAAACAAGCTTGAAAGTTAAGTGCTTGAGGTTAGATGGAGGGGGAGAATATCTTTCTAATCAGTAAGTAACTTTTTGAGGTCTCATGGGATAAAGCAACAATTTACATGCAAGTATACTCCACAATAAAATGGGATTGTAGAAAGGAAAAAAAAAACATTTTACAGAAGTTGCATGGGCATTGATGGTGTGGTTGAAAAGAATATGCCCAAGCATTTTTGGTCCGAGGCTTTTCATACAGTCTACATTATGACCAGTTTTCCTACTATTGCAATTCATGGTATGACTCTTAAAGAATATTTTACAAGAAAGAAGCTAGATTTATCACACTTGAAAGTGTTTGGTTCTATTGCATATGCTTATGTACTTGATGAGTTAAGAAAGAAGTTAGACCCAAAGGTTGAAAAATTCATCTTCATTGGATACTCTATTGAGCAAAAAGAGTATTGTTGTTACAACCCTATTAGTGGTGAGTTTTGATTAAGTAATGATGGTATCTTTGATGAGATGAGCAGTTGGTATGCATCTACTAGAGATGCATTGGATGATGTTGAGGATCATGATAGTCATGTGTAGATATAAAAGTAGAAATTAGGACTCTTACTAGACGAGAGACATCATTTGGTAGTAGATCTACAACCAATCCTTGGTCTGGGAGATTGAGGAGTAGTCCCACATCCTGAAGTGCATCTAGTGTTGCAAGTAATGACAAAGAAAAGAAGAAAGTGTCAGACTGTAATAATGTATCTACAAGCCATGCACTTCTTGATGGTGATTTTAGTGGCTCAGAGAGTTTGGATGATGATAGTGGCATTCTTTTAGTCAGGAAACTAAATGTATACACAATAATATAAAGACTCCATTGAGTGATCTAGTGGTACGGAGCTCTGGCAAGGTGAGATACCCCGCTAAAAGATTCAATTTTGAGGATTATGTAGCTTACCATCATTCTTATATGATAAAGGTAGATGAGGATGTTGAGCACACTTATTTTGAGGAGGCTATTGGTCATGTTCATTGGGATGCAACAATGGATGAGAGATGGTTGCATTAGAGGCCAACATAACTTGGGATATAGTACCATTGCCTAAGGACAAGAAAGCTATTGGTTGTAAGTGGTTCAGTCCAATTGCTAGAATGGAAACTGTCAAATGTCTAATTTCTTTGGTAGCAACCAAAGGTTGGACTTTACAACAAATGGATGTGAAGAACGTCTTCTTGCATGATGATTTGTAAAAAGAGGTGTATATGGATGAATCAGTAGGTTATGAGGATTTAGAGCATCTCACATATGTGTGTAGGTTAAAAAATGCATTTTATAGGTTGAAATAAGTGCCTAGAGCATGGTCTAACAAGATTGGAGAGTATCTTGTCAACATTGGCTTTTATGTTTTAAATGTAGATCACTCACTTTATGTGAGTAAGGGTGATGTAGGTTTGGTTGTCATAGTTATTTATGTGGATGAATTGATTATTACAAGTGACAATGATAGTGGGATTCTGAATGTTAAGGGGCTTTTGAAGCAAAAGTTTGAGATGAAGGATTTAGGTGACCTAAGGTACTTTCTTGATATTGAGGTGATTAGATATGCCGATGATATATGGCTATCCTAAAGGTAGTATGGCTTGGATATGCTATCCAAGGATGGTATGAAAAAATTTAAGCCTCTGTTGGTCATAATGTAAAGTTGAGTGCTAATATTGGGAATGAGATAGATGACCCTACTATATTTAGGAAGATAGTAGGGAGTTTGACCTATATATCACAAGGCTAGCTATGCTATTGGACTTGTGAGTTAGTTTATGTGTATACTTAGGAATCCTCATTTGGATACAATTAGATATATATTGAGGTATGTGAAGCCCACCTTGAATTATGGACTTCTTTATGAGGCAAGTAAGGATATATAAGTTTTTGGATACGTAGATGCATATTGGACTAGTAGCAATTCAGATAGAAGATCTAGTCGTAGATTCATGTTTTTCTTGGTAGTGCAACAATTACTCAGAGTAGCAAAAAGCAATCAATAGTTGCTTTATCAAGTACAGAGATTGAGTATAGAGGTGCTATTGGTATGGTAGTATGTGAGGTAGTATAGCTATAAAAACTATTGGATGATTTGGATGTGCAAGGAGATGGTCCAATTGTCATTTACTATGACAACATGCATTAGGGCCAAAAACACTTCAAAAAATGCACTTTTGTTAATCACGAGATTAAGGAAAGGGCCAAAGAGAGTTTGCCACGTGTGCAAGAATACGGTATTCTTGTCTCCTCCTTTTTGGAGATAGTAGAGTCAAATCTGTGGTTCTCTTCTCTCTTTTAGCCAAAATCTCCAAACTCTGACATGTTTTGATGGTCCCACAGTCTTTATTTACTTATAAAATCTGACAAAATCGGTTATGATAACGATGTTGTGAAGTTAATAATAATGTTTTTGAAAGCCGGGAGCTTTTGGCACCCCCACTATATTTTCATTAGTCTTTTCAATATTTCTTCTTTGTTCATTTGTCTTCCTCGGTGAGCTTCTTTCTTTGCTCATTTTCCTTTCTCAGTAAGCGCTTTTCTCTGCGATTTCAATCTAAGTATGGCATCCAAAAGGCGCCCGTCTTGTTTAATAAACTCCTGCATTGTCTATGGCCAAGGAGTAGAAAAAAATTGGGAGCCCAAAACCTTTTCCATAAACGATTGGGTGACCATGTTGCCCTCTTGCAAAGGCTCTCACAAGGTCAAAAGAAGAAAAAGAGAGGATATAAAACATCACTGGAAATGGCATATCATTGCTTTCAAAATTACGCATGAAGGGTGGTTAGTCAAAGTGCAACATGTTTACATGGCCAAGGATATGCACTTATCTCCTAATGAACGTGTTTGCCAACAAACACATTGTAAGTCTTAAGTTGATAACATATATGATTTTTTAAAAATTTAAGCAAGTATTAATATTGAATTTTTTGTTGTAGATATATTTTCATCAACAAGTACTGAATGGCAACCTGTGGAGAGTTTGAGTGGAACTTTGAATGCGATTCATAAGGCGTTTGCAGACATTATATATGCTGGTGAGACTGTTGGTTTTTTCAGTGAGAGAAGAATTTTTATATATTACGCACAATATGTGGTTCCATCTAAAGAAGGTACATATGGACATATCGAGGATTTGCCATTGCCAAGTCTCTCCTCTTTGGGAGGTTCCTGATAAGGCAACCATGCATAGTTTTAAATTCAAAATATGTCAAGATATTCAAAAGTCCATGACAACTGGAAGGATCTCAAGAAGAATACGCCTGTCATGGTTTATCCCCTTACATATCTTTGTGGGTTGCTTCAAAATAGCAAACTTACAGAGAATAAAAGTATCTTGGCTAAGTAGAAAATTTTCAAGCGTAGAACGAGATAACATTATAGGGAAGCTTTGGAAATCTAGAGAGGTTGACCATAAGGGCAACACCATCAGGTGTATTGTATGCCCCCAATCCTTGTCTCTGTGTTATAATATAGCACGACAAACTCTTGCTTTGGGTTTTGATTATAGGAGATACAAACTTAAATTAGGAATGTGGATTCCCTTGGATTCAGATACAGATTTCACACCCTTCAATCTTAAGGTGCAAGTTATAGAAAAGGAGGTAAACATCACTTTCAATTGGAATCTTAAAGATGTAAGGGATACCTTGGAGATGCTAAACTGTACATCCCTAGAATATAAGTTCAAAGTAAACGGTAAAATAGTAGGGAAAAGAGCTGAACACTCTTTCTCTTGTATGAGTTGCTTGCCTCCTTCAATTGTAAGCTTCGAGCCATAAAATTGAAAACATTACATTGGACAAAAAGCTTTTCATTGATTGAAGAGTTACAAAATTGAAGTGTAGGTATACAAAGATCTTGCCATTTGTATCTATTTGTCTTCTTCTATAATTGTAACTTCTTTGTCACTTTTTAAAGTTATAGATCTTGCAGTTGCAGTGGCTTTTTTTTTGGTTGGTTGAAGAATTTAACTTGGATAGGGGCCCTCTTCTCTGGGGTAGATGAGAAGATGGATGAGAAAGTGTTGGTGTTTTTGTCTTTTTGGAGCTTGCCTTACTTGTCTTTCCAGATGACTTGCCTTTTGCCTTACTCTTAGTTAAGGATTTAAGTGGAGGAGAGTCGGGATTGACTCGCGTGATTGCCCTGTCCAAAATTAACTCAATACATCTCTCTCTTATCCACCATGTGTATGAATCGGGGTAATCTTGGCACTGTAAGGAAAATTGTAATAAGTTGTTAGGGTAGTGATAGTTCGTACTTGTAGGGAGTAAAAACAAAGAAATGGAATGATTATAAAATTTGATAATAATGTTGTTGCTCAAAACAGAATGTGAAAGATACTTACATTAACCCCATCTATCTTGAGAATCTTTGAATTTATTGTCCTACAAACATTTGAAATTACTCTCCATCCACAAGAATATGCATCATTTTGTAAGGGCACTTCTTGTAAGAGAAAGCTATATGGTTTTTAAGGATCAGCAATATCCTCATATGTAGTGTCCAAAAAGGTTACCACCAACCTCCCAGCACTGTAAATGGAAACATGTTATAAAAAAAGGACAATAAATAAAATAAACAATAAACCAAAAAGCGAGGATTTGTATTCAACACACATTTTTGCTTGACCATGGATACCCCTAAGAGAGTGCATAAGGATAATTTCTCGAGTGAGAATATCAATATATATTAAGCTCCAATGTCCTCTACAAAGTAAAATGTTAGTAAGAAATGCAGCATACTATAAAGAAGTATACATTAAACCCTTTGCAAAATTGCATACCTTTCAAGGTAAGGAAAAAAAATATGGTAGTTTGTAATTGGATCGAACGATCTGAAAAATAATTGTATGTTTGAACGAGATTTTGAAAACAATTCCACTGATAATAGTGGATCAACGATAAATATAGTTTTAGAGATTTCTTGGCTAAGAGAAGCAATCAATGTCCTAAAACCGATAGTAAAATCAAATGAATGTCAATTGCAATGAACAAAACAACACTATCAGTCCATTAAAAAAAATTGAGCAAAAAAGCCTTATCTTATGCAACGAAAGACTACTGAATCTAACAATTGAATATATTTCTTAACAAACATTCCTTCATCCTCAGGGGAAATACTAAGATAGTCTTCTGAAGAAGTGCAAGAGACATTCACAACCATTTGCATGTATACCTCCCCCATTATCTTCAGATTGACAGGACCAAGGACATCAAATTTTCTCTTGCAAACTTCATCCTCTGACTCTATAGTCTCTTGTGGTTGTTGTTGATGGGCGTCTTCTTCAGGTCCTTGATAGGCAGACACTTGTTCGGAGGTGGTCTTTGTAGGGTGTAAATGTGTCACGTCCTCAATCGTTGGCCGTTTCGCTCTCCTAGACAATTTTGGAGAAACATTAAGGATCTCAAATGCTTTTTTATCAGTAGTGGGCAAGGGCCTCAATACCTTGTCGAACCTATACTTGATTCTACTGACCATACTAAAGTCTTTGTTCATCAAAGTCATTCTATGAGCGTGGGCAGCAGCAATGTAAGCATCGTTCATAAAATCAATAATGAAGTGTTCAGCACCCTCCTGAAGGCAAAGAATGGCTACAAGCTGCCATTTTTTTTGCATGCCAACTTCAGTAGACACCCTTGATAATCTAAAATAAATATATTTGACAACTCTGATAAATGTTGTCTTTGGAATCACATGCTGTGTAGCTCTTTGTGTCTTCCTTATCTCACTAAAACATTTCTAAACATAAAAAAAATCTAGACTTTTTCTTTCTCTTCGACTTGGATGGGTCTTTTTGTCCATGGGCATAAGAGGGTCCAGGTTGCTCTGTCTATTGAATAGGGGCTCTAAGGGAGGTTGGAAACTTAGCAGTTGTTGTAGGGGACTGACTGTACATGATGAAGCTTATTTTGGGCAGGAGAAGACACTGTCTCTGCACTAGATTGCTTAGATTCCATGGTAGGAGATTGAGGGCAACCAGGGGTAGGTGGGATCTCAGGATGGAAAGATTGAGAAGCTGAAAGCCTTGTCTCCTCCTAACTCTCTTTGCTGTCTATAAACACCTTCCTCGTAGTCTGCTTTGTCCTATAGCCATGAACTTGCAGAAAAATGAGACTTGTTAGAACATTTAAAAACCATGAGTAAAAAATGAGACTAGTTAGAATATTTAAAAACTGTATTGGTCATCCGCAAATGCGACGGGATAGGAGAAAAAAGTGCCATATTGCGGATGACCGATACGGTGTTATAGGAGAAAACCATGGGTCTAAAATGTTACTCCTCACGTCGTATTTGCAATAGGACTAAAGCACGGTTTAACTTCTCGAGCCATAGACTGATACGACACGAATACAGTGAAGCGCAATTTTAAAAAGCAACTTCTCGCGCCGTATTTGTGGTGACCGATACGGTGTAAAACAATGAAGTGTAGATTTAAAAAGCACTTGTCTGCACTATATTTGCAGTGACCGATATGGCGCGGATACAATAAAGTGCATGTTTAAAAAGCATGTGCTTGCGCCGTATTTGCGGTGACTGATACGGCACGAATCTGTTGAAGTGCAGGTTAAAAAGACACCTGCTTGCACCGTAATTGCGATGACCGATATAGGGTGAAGTTGATCTTGACGTGGCTGTGTATTCACGCTCTAGATTTGAAAAGTAAGCCACGTAAGCTACCGTCAATCTTTTATACCTACGGGGTACGCGACACGTGGCAGTGTTTAATTGGCTAGGTTTTGTGCAGGCCATCCACGTGGCTTCACACGTGGCAAATATTTTTCGGTCTATATAAACACTGTGGTCAGGCATTTATGATTTTTTTTGCAAATTTACAAGCTTGTTTAGAGTTGAGGTCCACTTTCAGTGTTTCTTATGTGAATTTGCACAATTTTGTGTACCCCTTGATACGAAGCGAGGAGATATTGTTCTTGAGGCCGCTTGGCCAGTTTTGCGTCATATTGTAGATTAGCAAATACGAAGCAAAAAGGCATCGCTCGTGAAGTGGGTGCACACTTTCACGTTGTATCGTACTTTCACTCATGTCTGAACCTAAGGATGTTGCAGGCTCCCAAGAGTAGGTAACCCCTTCTAAAAAAAGAAGAAGATTGTCATCAGGGTCAACAAGAGCTTCTAGTTGTGCTGCCTTCTCCCTTGAAATTCCCACAGCTTTCTCCCCTTGTTCAGCAACAAGTGTGGGAATGCCTAAGAAGTCTCCAATCAAAGGCAAGTCACCATTGAGGGTTTCTGGATTGTCTCATATCACAGAGGTTTCTCCATTTGAAAGGCTCCTAGACTTTCTTCTTCAGAATGGCATGGAGTTATCTTATGCCGGAACTGCAAAGGATATTTTCAACCCTGACTGGGATATTGACCATGTATTGAACTCATGTAAGAAGTTTTTCCTGGAGGATTTTGCTGAGTTTGAAAGTCTTGCATTTTTGGTAGTTGAAAAGGATGCAAAGGAATATGTTCACATACCTATTGGGAGCTCACCTTCAGAGAAGGCTTTGTTTTTAAGAAAGTGTACATCTCATTCTATTGACCAGTTTTGTACCTCAGATTTGTTTTGTTCTGCTCATTCTAGGAAATGCAGGCTTATGTCCAAAACAATTGTATTCATTACGTTTTCTCTTGTTAAATATCATGTGAAATTTGATGAAAAACAATTAGAAGGTCCAAAATGTTTCAGCTTTTGCCTTTTGGACGAGGTAGCAAATGACAAGGATGCAGAGGAATGTTTGAACCATGAGCAAGAAGGAAATATTGCTGGCAAACTAGATGTTGCCCAATTCAAAGCTGAGACCATTATTGAAGAAAACCATACAAATGCAGATATTGTATGTGACTCTTCTTTTTATACTGTTGCTTCACTTCCAACTTTCCCTATCAAGGACAAGGAATGCATACTGCTAGCAGACATTCAAAGGCTCTTCAATCTTAGGAAGGATTATTGTTTAGCCATCATTGCAGAGGCTTCTGATGCTGCAAATGGCATTGTTGACGTCGAAAATGAATCGAAAGAAGAGTTACTTAAACTTGACATCGAAATTACGGACGACAAGTTTATTGAAGCAGGGGGTGCCCTTTCTCTTTGTTTTCGTAAGGCAAAGAATGTCGAGGAAGAGTATGGGATTACTGAAGAGGAGTTCCACGGCCTTCAAGGCCGACTTGGAATTTCCCGTTTTGGAAGAGAAGAGTCGCAATATGTTAAAGAATTGGAAGATACTAATGAGGCACAATCATCAATTAACATATGGAATCCAACTAAGCTAGAAAATGATGAAAATCAATTGGTACTATTATCTTAAATTTTGTAAGATGTATATACATTAATATGTTTGATTTCAACATTCATTTGACATTTATCTTTTTTTTATAGTTGGAGATTGAAGATTTTGATAACTTCTTGGAACGGGGTAAAGGGACAAGAGTTGGTATTAGTTTACTGAAAGATGTTGCACTTGGCCATTACTTAGCAAGGATTGATCCGCATGTTTTCTTAGTATTTAATAACATCTTCTCAGAGGAAGCAACATGGCCTATACTATGTATCAAGGCACTTACAAGGCTACTTGGTTTCTCTAGGTTATAATACAATGCACACAAGGTGATGTTTTTGGAGAAGACAACGGCAATTAGGATTTTTGGTTATGGTCTTGGTTTCTCTACTTCTAGAGCAGGATACTTTCTGGCCCTCTCCTCTTATGCTTTGGCAGCAAACCGAACTAATATAAAATCAATAGTTGGCTACAAGAGAAGAAAATTTCTACGTTATAGAGGAAATATCCCAGAAAGGGAGGATGATGTAAAGGCTCATGAGAGCTAGCTTTGTACTTGCCTTTCTTGAATTCTCAAGTTGAAGTATTCATTCTTTGAAGTTGTCATCGAAAAATACTATGAATTCTTAAGTTGAAGTATTCATTCTTTGAAGCTGTCGTCGAAAAAACCAATTGAATAGCTCCTCAAGAGCATTGCTGTTTGTAACTCCACCTCCATGTCTTGTGCTTAAAAAAAAACTTGTACGTGCTTGATAGTGAGATTTTTCCATGCCTTGGCCGCTATAAGTTGTGAGGGGGCCTTGCTCCTCCACAAAAAGTAAGGCCCATGGATATGAAGGATATGCTGCAAATTCATAAGAGTAACAATCATTTTCTGCCAATGGAAATTTTATCGAAGAAAACTTGGATTAAATATTTTCTCTTACCAAATAAAAAGTGATATGTTTTTCTCCCCATGCCTCCTTTATTGCCTAAATAAGATTTGTAATCGAACATTTGAACTCTTCTGGTTACGTGTATGTTTTTGTTGTTGCTTGAGGAGCTTTAGGAAGACATCAATGTGTCTCCAAACCTCCATCCTTAGAAATGCAAGTCGTGGTGTGGTTGCAACATTTGTTGTCATCCCACATAGTCTCTCCAATGCTCCCAAGTAATGCTCACCTGTTTTCCTGTATGGTTACCTAAAAAACGTCTAGCTTTTGAGCCTCCCATTGAGACATCAGCCAAGTGTTGGATCTTTTCTTAAATGAACTTGACCTCCATGAAAACCCATTTTGGAGAGTAATGCCTCACATTTGTCAATACACTCATTCGATAAACACAAAGGCTTAATTGAGTATGCATAGTCAAGATGCAACCTGAGAAGTTTATCAATAATTCTAATCTCTGCATGCAAAGTACATATATGAACATTAGTAAGAGGAATTGAAAGAATTGGATCCCATATATCTTCCTTGTTTTTTTTAAAACTTAGATCTATAGAGTCTCTAGTTGGGGCTCTTCTTACAGGGTGCAACTTGCTCCAATTTTTAGACCCAACACTTTCCATGCAATAAATACAAGGATATTTTGCATTTGCCCCATTACATATTCCAAGCATACATTTGATAGTTTTTAAGTCAGCGCTCATGTGCCATTCCTGAAAGGTGAGAAGGATCGAAGCTTGCACTCGAGAGCTATGGCGGGAGAGCAAGAGCAAGAAAGAGAGAGATAGAAAATGGGAACTCAAACAGTCACAATGTGTGACCGGGCCTTCCTTTATTCAAACTGTCACTAAATTAATAAAGAATAAAGTGACGGTGATGGGCGCCCGCCACCTACAGTGTGTAGTGGCGGTGACTGTCAGTGTAGTAATACATGGGTGGCTAAGCGGAGGCGCCTTTACCCCCAACAACCTCCCACTTAAATGCGAATCTGCCCTAGTGAGGAGTGAAAAGAAAAAGAAAAAAAAGGCAGTACAACATGCAACAAGATGAGAAAATATGTCATCTCATCCCACGCCTATCAACCTCTTGAGGAAGGCAAATCGCTTTGTAGAGAGGCTTTTCTTGAGCAGATTTGCAGGATTCTGGTCAGTCGAGATCTTGACAAGATCAACAGACTTGTCCTCAATGATCCTACGTATGAAGTGATACCTCACCTCAAAGTGTTTTGTCTTCGCATGGAAGACCGGATTTTTGGCTAACTGAATAACACTCATAGAATCCGAATGCAGTGTAGGGGTAGCATCAATACCAAGGTCAGCAACCAAACGACCCAACCAAATGGCCTCCTTTGCAAGTCTCAGTGGAGCATACTCAGCCTCTATAGTAGAAAGGGCTGTGCATTTCTGCACCCTGGACATCCAAGAAACAGCACCTCTAGCATAGGTGAATACATAGCCGGAAGTGGACTTCCTACTATCTGCATGTCTTGCATAATTAGAGTCAGTGTACTCCACGACTCTTGTATCCTGGCTACCATAGCATATGCATATATCTACAGTGCCCTTCAGGTACCTCATGATACCCTTCACGGCATCCCAATGCTTCTTGCCAGGTGTACCCATATAATAGTGTGCCACAACACCAACTGCAAAGGAAATATCTGGATGAGTGGCAATTATGGCATACATAAGACTGCCCACTACAGATGCATAGGGAATCTTGGCCATCTCGGCCCTCTGCTCATATGTCTGTGGACAATCAGCTTGTGATACCTTCACATAAGAAGGCAATGGACAGCCTATTAGGCTTTACATCCTGCATGCGAAAGCGCTCAAGGACTTTATGAATGTACTCCCTCTGTGACAAGTAGAGGAGTCCCTAATTTCTGTCACGTCTAATACGCATACCAAGTATATGAGCATCCTATCCTAGATCTTTCATCTCAAAGCTCTTCTTGAGCTAAGCCTTAAGAGCATCTAGCTCATCATGAGACTTCCCTACTATCAACATATCATCCACATAGAGTGCCAAAATCAATAAAGAACCATCATGGGCTTTCTTTGTGTAAAGACACGGATCCATAGCACTCATGCTGTAGCCCTCTGACTGCATAAAGGCATCAAACTTATGATACCACTCCCTAGGTGCCTGCTTCAAGCCATAAAGACTTTTCTTTAATTTGCACACTAGGTGCTCCCTGCCAGGTTCTGCAAAGCCCTTAGGCTGCTCCATATAAATCTCATCATACAAGTCCCCATGTAAGAAAGCTATCTTGACATCCATCTGGTATAAATCCAAGTCAAGCTGAGAAACCAAAGCCAAGACTAAGCGCAGGGTGGTCATCTTAACCACAAGAGAAAAGACCTCATCAAAGTCCACATCATGCTCATGCTTAAAACCCTTTGCTACCAATCTAGCCTTGTATGCCAGCTTGGGGTGTCCAGGGGTACTTTTCAGCTTGTACACCCACTTGCATGGCAAAGTCTTTTTGCCCTTAGGCAAGGAAACTAAATCCCAAGTCTCATTCTTATGCAAGGAGTCTATCTCAGACTGCATAGCCCTCTCCCAGGAGTGATTGTCACCCTTGTGCATAGCCTCATCATAAGTGAAAGGCTCTCCTGCATCGGTAACCAAGATATAATGCATCGAGGGCTGAAATCTATCAGGTGGACGTCTGTCTCTAGTAGACCGGCTCTTGTCTAACACCCTGACCATGAGCATCTGCTGCAGTTGTAGGCTATCCAACTGGCTATGCGGGAGCTCTCGGCTTCTCCTGAAATATGACCCTGCGGATGTCAACAACTCTCTCAGGCTGCCTATACATTTTGTCGTCATGGAAAACTACATCATGACTGCAGATGACTTTTCGCGCCTGCGGATCCTAGAGATGGTAACCCATCTCGCGTGCTTGCATCCCCATAACCAAGGAAAATGCATTTGACACTCTTAGGATCTAGCTTACTTCTCTTGTCCCTGGGCACATGGCAAAATGCCTCACATCCAAAGACACGGAGATGCGCATAAGAGGGAGGTTTTCTAGTCCATACCTCCTCTGCAACCTGGAAATCCAAACCACTAGAAGGTGATCTATTTATGACATGCATAGTTGTACTAACTGCCTCAGCCCAAAAGCTCTGTGGTAGGCCTGCATGGTAAGCATACTGCGTATACGCTTCTGGATGGTTCTATTCATCTGCTTAGCCAAACCATTCTGGGGGGGTGTAGGGGGCGGTCAATTAACGCTTAATACCCCTCTCATCACATAATTGCTCAAAAGCACATGAGACATACTCATCCCCATTATCTGTTCTTAGGTATTTTAGCCTATACCCAGACTGGTTCTCAACCAATACAAGCCATCTCTGAAACACAACCAAGACATCAGATTTCAGCTTAATGGGATAAGCCCAAACTTTTCGTGAAAAATCATCTATGAACGTAACAAAATACTTTGCACCACCCATAGACTAACAAGGCACGGGCCCACAGACATCCAAATGTACCAATGCCAAGGGCTCACTCATGTGTGGCCTACCAGACTTCTCATGCATAGACCTAGTTTGCCTACCATAAAGGCAATGCTCACATGAATCAAAACATGCATAATCAAGGGGCGGTAAGTACTGCAAACCAGAAAGAATTTTCATTCCCTTCAAAGACATATGGCCCAAACGGGCATGCCAAAGAGATACATGTGGGATAGAACCCACAGACAAAATATGATCAAGGGAAGAAGCAGATACAATCAAGGGATAGAGGCTGCCATCCTTGGCATCTCTCGCAATCACAAGTCTGCCACAAGTAATCTTCCATGCAGAGTCTCCAAAAGATACATGATAACCTACGTCATCAAGTTGTCCAGCTGATAGGAGACTGCGTGTCAAAGCAAGTACATGACGTACATCCTGCATAACAAAACTGCTGCCAGAAGGAAACATAACATCACCAATGCCCACAATATCAAGAGAGCTGTCATTACCCAAGCGCAAAGAACCCAAAACAGTACGGTATGAATGAAACCACTCTTGACAAGGTGTCACATGAAAGGACGCATCTGAGTCCAAGAGCCACACTATGCATACATAGAGTGTATCTCTGTCATCTGCGAAGCATTAGAAGAAGTTGCAAGGATATAATCATCATCAACATCCTCAGGCTGCATAACATTGATCTCTTCAATTTTAACACTGGAATTTGCAGGCACTATGATGCGATCAGAAGACTTATCTTGTACTTTGTCTTTCCCCTTATCTTTGTGCCTTTCATTGCGCAGTTCATGGCATGGTGGCCTAATATGGCCCTTTTTTCCATAATGGTGACAAGTAACATCTGCATTCTCTTTCCCTCTTGGCATCCGGACCCGTCCTATTTTTGCTTGCTAGTGCTAGCACCTGCTGAATTTCATGCACTTTCATGTTCTGTCGCAAGCTCCTAGCTTGTTGTTCCCAATTGTAGGTCACTAGGCTTTGCAAAGCTTTGCACGCTAGTCTCCTCTCCTCTCCTAGGTTCACCACCATGACATCCTCGGACATCCTATCATGGTGGTGCGTCTTGGTCTATAGGTCGTAATTGGCGACCATTGCTGGATTTTGATTGGGAGACCTTCTAGATCGAGCTCCTCATCCTATTTTTGGTTAGTGCTTGTCTTTGCCATATCCATGGTCTCTCTCTCCACCAAGTTGTCGATCGATGAGGCTGATTAGATTGGCTAGATCCACTCCTCCAATGGTGACTATTCCTCTTGGATTCCCGGCTGCATCTTCTGCTCGATTCTATGCATGGGGTTTCGATCACTCGACTATGTCTCCATATCTCTTCCTACTGGTGGATTCGTTGTTGGGTTATGTCTGGGTGAGTTCCTTGTTATTTACAAGCACCTCGCAACTTACAGTCACTCAGTGTATGTGGGTGTGCTCTTTTCCGTGCATTGTGCACAATCAGCTTTCAGCTCTCACAGAGTGGACTTCAAGTGTTGAAAATAGTACGAGTGCGAAGACAAGATGACTATTTATTAGCTTCTGCACTCCCACTTATGCTTGTGGCCTGATGGGATGCTAAGCTCAGTTCCTAGCCTTCCTCGCCACTAGTTAGGGTCTACACTATGTCATTCAGCTTGTTTAGTGTCAATTTGGGGTCTTACAACTAGGCTATAGCACTAAGAATGTCAAGTTTGCTGAAATGTGTGTCAACATGATTCTAGGCTGTTTGGTTACGATTCCTAAGTCTGTAACTGTCTGTAAGGTGTTCGGTGAGTTCTCCTAGTGTGGGTCACGCTCTTCATTGGTCGGGGTTGTCAAATTTCTAGATTTTCTCTCTCAAGCTATGTCCGATTTACTAGAGTCCAATTCTGAGAATCAAACATTCGATTTACCGATGTCCAATTTAAGGTGTGTCTGATTCTTGGAATCAAACAAGGTCAGGTCCAATTGTCACGACAATCGGATAGGGTATGTCCGATTGGACAGCATGGGCTAGTTGATGGTTCAATTTCAGTTGGTTCAATTTTTGAGCATTCAATTTTGGGGTGTCCAATTTTGGGATTTATGATTTTGGGAATCAGATGTCTGATTTGACGGGTGTCCAGTCCAATTGTCACAATGGGATGGGTCGATGAGCATCCAATTGGATGAGCTGGTGTGTTCGACCCTTGTCCGATTCTCAAAATTGAACAAGGGTGAGTTGCTCGAATGGTGATGTGGCAGGTTCGATCCTAAGTGTCCAATTTTGGAAATCGAAAAAGGTGGTCTGAGCATCCAATTCTGAGAATCGAACGCTGTTACCACTGTCCAATTTCGGTGGCTGAGACGACAACTCTAGCACAATTCGATCAAATACCACTGGTGCAAACAATGCTAACCCTCTAGATTTTCCACAACACAACTAGAGAAGTAGAGGAACGGTCTCATATACATGGATGTCATGAAAACCTCCGGTCCACCTCAATGGATCCATTGCCAAGTAGGGGCCTCCAAGCTCTCTCTCTCTCTCTCTCTCTCTCTCTCTCTCTCTCTCTCTCTCTCTCTCTCTCTCTCTCTCTCTCTCTCTCTCTCTCTCTCTCTCTCTCTCTCTCTCTCTCTCTCTCTCTCTCTCAATGTTAGGTCACAAATGAGGCTTTCCCTTGCCTCCCGGGGTCTTAAACCCTTGCTAGGCACAACCTTAATCTCAAGATCACTCCCCTTGCTATTCCAACACATCTAATCACTCATTTTTTTCATTTTTTTCTTGTTTATGCCCTGTTCAGGCCTGCTTTACAACAGCAAACCCTAAGATTTTTGCTTCGATTTCTCAATCCTAACCTACTCTAAATGCAACAAACATCAAAAGTAAAGTATTGAAATTATTTCTCCTTCTCAACTGATTATCAAAAACTGAAAATACTTACTTATAGCACGGATTAAAAACCCAAAAACTCCTATCTATCTCAAGCGCTGGTTTGGGGGTGAAACCCTTACTTCGATGCTCGATTTGATGCCGCAAGTGCTCAAGATTGAATCCATTGGTCCAGGAAATGGAACCAAAATGTAGAGGCAAAACCGCCAAGACCCACGGACCACTTATTGTTCAAGTATTTCAAGTGAGCACTAATGGCTGCCTCTCACATAGCCGACACGCTATCCCTTTCTATGAGTGTAATGAGCTTACTTTGATGCCCGATTGAGTTGCTTCCTCTCTTGAGCACTCCGATAGCTCCATGATTCATGATGCAGGATCAAGCATCCTCAAGCCTCTTCCTCTAAGCTCCATCCTCCATAGCCATGTGTGAGATGAGAGAAGAGAAGAAGAAGAAGAAGAGAGGAGATGGTGGAGGGCTTCACCTCCAAGATCCCTCACCCTCACATACTCACTCCCTCACTCACTTACACTCCCTCCCTCAAGCACTCACAAGCAAGCAAGTAAGAGAAGAGAAGGAGAGAAGAAGAAGATTCCACTTTGCCACACACCAAAGAATGAGCTCTTTATTCACTTTTCAACTTTATATACAAAACCCTAAATCCCTTTTGGGTGGCATCCCCTTCTCCCCTTTTTTACATGACCGGCTGTTGTGGCAAGGTCCTTTTTCAATTTCCTCCTATGTGTCTTCTATTTGCCTTCCTTTCTACCGCCCATCTACCTTTACAATTTGCATAGGAGGGAGCCTAGTGCTCTTTTAAAAAAGTTTTAGGGACGCCTTGTGTTTAAGAATGCGTTTCTACCTTTGACTTAACTTGCACTTTTTCATTTTTTTGCTTTTTTTTTGTGTTGAGGTTAACATGTGGCCAAAATATTAACTATATTAGGAATTTCTAAACTATGTCATGATTCCCAAACTCCATAATATAGTGTTCTTAGTTAGGAAATTATGTTGAATAAGCCTAGGAATTGATAGAAACCTTGACTCCATGTCATTTTAGGGGACTAGAGTGAGACTATGCTTAATGGTAGGTAGAAGGGTCGATGTGATGCACTCCCCTCATTTCTCACTCTCTTTGAACCAAGTGCAACACAAGTTCACTTCGACTTAGATGCTCCTGCACAAAGTGGGACATCTAAAGACCGATGCTAGTAAACTTTAGGTGATGCCAAATATATGTTTAAACTTCGATGATCCTTGTGGGTTCGAATATATTACTTGCATTGTGATGTGAACTTAGGTGAATTTGAATGACAAAACCCATGACATTCCAAGCAGTGCTAGGTGGTGTCACTTAGAATCCTCTCCTAATGTGCCACAACATTGTGCCCTTGAAAGCTAGTTCTAGATGAAAAATTGCACAGCGTATTAGAGCACAAATTTAGTTATGGTTGTATAAAGAGACTTATGGAAAATTTATTAACCTAAGTTAAGAATTCTAGAGGATTTCTCATACTAATGTGAGGCAACCTTGGTAGAGTATGGAAGATTGGGACCATTTTCTAGTATTTTGAGCCATATATGTGTCGATGGTGCATTCCTCTAATGACAATGGAGAAGAGAAGTGATGTGCATATTGGACTGATTGTATGATGTGTCCCTGTTGTTGTATCGAGAAAGAAGATGGGTTTGGGATGGGAGTTACTATGACATAGATTTTGATTGTTTCCACTACATCTAGACCAATGTAAAGAGTATTCAATGGATGAGAAGTTGAAGGTTATAATTGCTTTTATATTCTCTAGAGCAATTTGCTTGGACCATTACATCTATGATAAAGTGACAAGAGTAATCTTGGCCAATAATATAAGCTCATTTGTGTAACTGTTGGTTTCATATGGAAGGTCTTCCTGACCCTCCTTCACAATAAAAGCTTTTCGATATTCACCACAGACCACCATACTATTATCCTATGGATCTAGCCGATTATCATCCCTAAGATTTTACCCTATAGTTATAATATCCTATTGAAGCTTAGGAGAAGAAAGTCCTTCTCAAGTAAGCCAAACCACCCAAGTTTGATAGTGGCAAAGAAAAAGATATTGAGGTTGAGGTAGAGATATGGATAGAATCCATGGAAGAGTACTTCACCACTCATGGGATTGTGTAATATATCCGCCTTTGATTATGTGATGAGTAACATTTTAGTAGTCGCCCAGAGTTTACCTTCCAACAGTTGTTATCTGTACTCTCTAACCAGAATGATTCAGATGGTTAACCCTAGGTCTACCCCACAAGGGAAGCGTCCTACCGTTACCCACGGAGGATTGACTTGAAGGTTTCTAATTGATCTAACAGTCACTTATCAACAACTAGCTCACATCTGGAGAGGTGTCCTTCGAGAGGCTTCTTGTTCGGAAGGAGCGACTGACATTACCCTTGGTCCATGGAGTACAATGCTTTTTTCCCGTAGCAGACTAAGGATTCATAAAATCCCTTGCAGTGCTCTGGCACAGCTGTCGTACCTTTCCCTTAAGATAATTTACAATTCGGGTTCTGACACCAAACCCTAGGTAAGTCAGTGAATCAGACCTTCCTAGAGTTTCTTCCTGGCATTTGTCAGATAACCGAGACCACCCTGCCATAGGATTAGATTTGTTGGGAATCCATCCACCCGCTTCCCTCTATGGAAGTTCTTAGTTATCTAATTACCTACCACATTACATAAAACATATAAAAATAGCTTCATTAATTAAAATCCTTTTATGCACAATTATTTTTTTACGTAATTTAGTCACGGACATACAATCAGAATAAAACAATTTCATTGATTATATTCCATAATGTGTGTTCTCCTGCCCATATAAGAGAAAAATTACAATTTCATGTGTTGCTTCATTTGGCGCATTTGCACGTCACCAAGATCAAATCCACCTATAGCTAGTGTTTATAGGTGTCCCAAGTAGAACTCGGGCCATACAAGGGACCAAGTAGTTCCTAGGTGCAAAAAGGGATTTACTAGCCAAAGCCCCCCTGGCACCCTATCCACCTCCTACTTAATATGATCCTTGCTGGGAGACCTCTCGCTATTAGAGCTGGTCCATACTTCCGCGGCGGTAAAAAAACATCCCCTCTTGGTATGGGGATTTGGCACCTATCCTTGGGGGAGGTATAGGGCTCCTCAATTTTTATCTGTTCCAATACTTAATTCAATAAGGATCTAATCTAGAAGATCACAAACAAGATTGATGTCTGCAAGTAGTTATGACTTCAATCAATCATGCAACTTTCAAGTGATACTTAATTCTAGTAGCAATCGATACTTGAGTTTCATATAATGAAATCTTCCCCTTGGAATTTAACTAGGGGTATCTAAATTTTGGGATCTCTAACTTCCCAGTTCTTTAACCAAGTTCCTTGGCCTTAAGTCAATATTTCTCAAGAACTTATCTTATTTCTATTGAATTTGGATAGAACTTTTTTTTGAAAAACCTTTGGTATCGCGGTTGGTAAAGGGTTGTCATCCGTGCCCGTGATTTCATTAGTGAATCCCATGCTTGCAACTCCAAATGTTACTTCCACGTTAATAGGGTCATTTGCGATTTCCACTTCTGAATTCTTTTTCTTCGGTGCCATGATGGAATAGAGACGAGAGTAGAGGTAGGATAGAATAGGATAGATTTCTTCAGTGTCTTCTCTTCTCGGATTAGAGTAGAAGAGGATGAGAGTCCTTCAGCGTATCTCCTTCCTTGGGTTGAATGGAATGATGTCTCTTCATCTCATGGAATAGAGTCTCCTCCTTCTCGATTAGCGTCTCGTCCTCATCAAGATTGCTCATGTCGCTCTTACTAGTCATCCCCAAGCCCTCAATTTATAGTTTTGCAAGGGGAGGGGGGGGGGGGGGTAGAAGAGAGGAGCTTGCTTTTTTAGCAAAATTTGATGACATTATCGATGAAAAAGAGAGAATACTTTCTTTTAGCACTTAGCTTTAAATCTTATGCTTTTTTTTTTCATTTTTTCTTCCTTGCAACTCATTTGGATCATAACTTTGTCATATGAACTCCAAATATAGTCATCTGGGTACTCAAAATGATTGGAACACATCTGGTCGACAAGGCAGGTAGAATTCCAAAAATCAATAAAAAATTAGCGAAAATAATAATTTTCATAAATCACATTATTGTTATCCCTCTTTTGTCTTGGATGTCTTATTCCCTTCAAAATAAGTCACTGTATATATTTGGATCCATCTAAAGTCGGAATTAAGTTACCTAAACATGATATTAGAGATTTTAGACTATTTTAGTGAACCAGACCTGCTTCCTATAAATCTTGTAGCGATTCTGCAATTTTTCCATGTGTGAACGTGCAACGCCATGTATATGGACCTTAAAATAAACTAAGTAATGGGGACATTACATTCTTCCATCCTTAGAGAAATCGAGATGTCCTCATCTCGAGAGAAACAAGGGGTATTCTTTCATAAGGGTTACTTCATCGATCCAAGTGGCATCCTCTTTAGGATAATCCTTCCATTGGATGATATATTCTCTAAAGGTCCTATTCCTAAGGATTCTTTCTTTTACATCCAAGATTCTATCAGGTTGAAGTTCAGGTAAACCTTGGCTTGACATTACAACTTGTTGATCATCCAGAATATGATCAAGATTAGGTACATAGGGCTTCAAGAGACTGACATGGAATACATAATGAACTTTTAGGGTTTCAGGAAGTTGCAGCTTATAAGCATTATGTCCAAGAGCCTTTATGACTTTGTAAGGTCCATGATATCTTGGGCTTAACTTCTTGAATTTTCCCAAGGATAAAGAAATCCTCTTTGGGTGTACACGGATAAAAGCCTTGTCCCCTTCTTGGAAGATTCACTCTTTTCTCCCTAGGTTAGCATATAATTTCTACCAATCTTTGGCAGCTTGTATATCTTGCTTGATGGTTTTGACTTGTTTGTCCATCTCTTCAAGAATTTTCTTAGAACCTTCAACCTTCAAGAAGGTAGGGCCGGAGAAGTTTAGAGAGATTAGGCATTCTCGCCCATATAGAGCCTGAAATGGGGTCATTTGAATGCTCTGATGATAGGACACATTGTAAGAAAATTCAACCAAAGGTAGATATTGTATCCGCTATCTAGGTTCTTTGCAACAATATGCCCTAAGTATGTCTTCAATGACTTGATTTACACGCTTTGTTTGCCCATCAATTTGAGGGTGATAAGTTGTACCAAAACAAAGTTGTGTATTGAGAGCTTCAAATAACCCCTTCCAAAAATGTGAAGTGAATAGAGAATCACAATCACTAATAATACTCTTTGGTAGTCCATGAAGTCTAAAGATCTCTTTGACAAATAACCTGGCAATATCTGAGGTTTTGTAGCTGGTTTTGACCGGAATAAGGTGGGTAACCTTAGTCAACATGTCCACAATTACCATGATTGAGTTGTATCCTCCTTGAACTAAGGGTAATCCAACTACAAAACCCATACTAATGAATTCCCATTTCAACTGAGGAATATCAAGTGGTTGTAGCTTTCCTGGCAGCTTAACTCGTTCGGCTTTTGTTCGTTGTGGCAACTCAAGCATTCGATTACGTATTTAAGTACATCACTTTTGAGTTTTTCCTAATGATAGCTTTTCTTGACTACATTGAGAGTTTTGGCATAGCCAAGGTGTCCTGAAAATGGGAAATCATAAGCTTACCATAGTATCTTCTTCTAAAGATCTTGACTTGAAGGAATACATAATATTGTCCTGAAGTAGACAAGCCCTTCTTCAAATCAACAAAGAAGTTAAGATACTTTATCATAAGCTTAGAATTTTGTTCTTTATTTTGAATTTCCTTCAGCATTTGTTGATATTTGGAATCATTATTCACCTTCTCCTTGGCTAGCTTGATGATAGGATTGCTAGGCATTAATATCATTGTAGTTAGCGTTTGAGCTCTAAGAGGTTCTTCTGAGATAAGCGCATTGAGAAATGATTTGCGGCTTAAAGTATCTGCAATTACATTCTCTTTGCCCGGTCTATATTTGATCTCAAAATAATACACTTGGAAGACTTCGATCCACCGACATTGCCTCATATTTAGATCTAGTTGAGTGAAGATCCATTTAAGACTTTTGTGGTCGGTTATTTAGTGAGAATTTCTTCCCCAGTAGATAATGTCGCCATAACTTAAGAGCGTGGATAATTGCAAGTCATTCCAAGTCATGAGTAGCATAATTTCTCTCGTGAGTCTTCAATTTTCTTGAGGAATATTCTATTGGATGTCCTTCCTGCATGAGTATGCATCCCAAAGCAAGAGAGCTTGCATCGATCATCACTTTGAATTCTTTGCTAAGATCGGGTAGTTTGAGGATCAGGGCTGTGACTAAACTTAGCTTGCGCTTGTCAAAGAAAGACTATTAAACTTCGGTCCATTTAATGGCAACATGCTTCTTGAGTAGGTCGGTGAGGGGGTGCAACAATCAAGGCATAATTCTTGATAAAGACCCGATACCATCCTGTTAAACCCAAAAAGCTGCGAACTTCACTTACAATGGTTGGAGGCGGCTATTCTTGTACATCCTTGACCTTGGCCGCATCTACTGAAATTCCCTCTGTTGAAACTATGAATCCTAAATACTCGATTTGCTTCTTGAAGAACACACATTTCTTCTTCTTAGCATACATCTTATGAGTCCCCATTGTCTCAAGAACTGTCTGCAATTATGACTTGTGACTTCCTTCATCCTTGGAATATGTTAAGATGTTGTCAAAGAATACAAGGACGAAATCATCAAGATAAGGTCTAGATATATCTTGCATTAATCTATTGAAGATAGCAAGGGTGTTGGTTAATCCAAATGACATTACAATAAACTCGTAATGACCGTACCTTGTGCTAAAAGTGGTTTTTGGGATATCTTCTTGCTTGATTCTGATCTGGTAATACCCTGATCTGAGATCAATCTTGGAGAAAATTTTTGCTCCTTGTAATTGATCAAGTATTTCGTTGATCCTCGGAATCAGATACTTAATTTTTATTGTTACCTGATTTAGCCCTCGATAATCAATGTAGAGATAGAGAGTCCCATCCTTCTTTTTCTAAAATAACACCGAAGCTCCCTAGGGTGAGTTATTGGGTCTAATGTACCCCTGATCTAAGAGCATTTGAGTTGTTCCTTTAGCTCTATGACTTTCGAAATGGACATTCAATATGGTCGTTTTGCAACTAGTGTAGCTCCTGGTACTAGCTTGATTTCGTGGTCAACCTCTCTTTGTAGGTGGTGGAAGTTTAGTTAATTCTTTAGGAAATACATTAGCATATTCCTTAAGCCACGATAGTTTATCTTTGGCTTCTTTATCTTGTTTAGTCTTATTTAATTTGATTAGATATACAAGTAAACCTTTTCTTAAACCTTTAGCGATTCGAGAAGCTTTCACTAATTGAATCTTCGGTTTTCCTACTTCTCCTTGTGTGGTCACTTGTTGTCCTACAAGGTTCAAGAATGTGACTTGACCCTTTTCACAATGAATATGAGAGTCATTGGGAATTAACCAGTCTATTCCTAACATGCACTCATAGGTTCCTAGGTTCATCATTTTGAATTTCATGTTGGTCTGATTGCCACCACCCAGATTAAACTCCACCTTACTTGTCTGTTGTGCTGAGGAAACTTCTTTTCCATCACCTAACTCAACTATCAGCCCAGGTGCATGCATTGTGTCTATGCCTAGTTTTCTAGCACATCTTAGTGATATGAATGAATGTGTACTTCCACAATCAATCAAAATTTTAAAGGGTTTACCGTTATAGGTTGATGGTGTTTGAATCACTGAGAATTGTCGATTTGATCCCTTCTTGTTGAGAGAGGTGTGAATTCTCACTCTCTCCATGTCGATTTCCAAGGTGGAACCTTCATCATCTTCTACTTCCTTGAGGGTTATGCCGACAACTCTTCCTCTAGCTGTGGTTGTCACATAGCTCTGGTTGTTACGGAACTTGCTTTGGCGTTCATTCTATTCGAGTTTTGGGCATCGCCTTTGGATGTGGCCAAGTTTGTTACAATAATAACACTTGAAAGTGTCCTAATTACCACTAGTAAAGTTCTCCACCGCCCACATCTTAGCCTTCTTGCTATTAACAGATTGGAATTGACCTTGGGCTCTTTTTGCATAGCCCCTGGTTATATTTCTATTTTAGAACTTATTATTCCAAGGCTGATCATTTCTTGGTTTGGATTGGAGTTCCTGTACAATCGGTCTTGCTCTTATCAATGCATCTTGGAGGTCGGATGGACGCAGTGCTTCAAGTTGTGTGTTTAGGGGATCATCCAATCCGTGGAAAAACTTGGATGCTTGCTGTGCAATATCCATAGATGGTGCATACTTGAGAAGTGTTACAAAATTTAAGTAATAGGCTTCAAGTGTCATTCCAAGTTGCTATAGACCAAAGAATTCATTCATCTTTTGTGTGTGGTATATTGGCGGAAGATACCAACCTTGCACTATATCCTTTAATACATCCCAACTAAGAGACGCTTTGGAGATTCCTTGGTCTTTATACCATTGTTTCCATCGAATTCAGGCTCCTCGTGCTAGCTTTAACTTACCAATCATTGCTTGATTAGCTGGGGTAATTCTAGTAGCAATGAAATAATCTTCCATGGACTCAACCCATATTTCTGCTTCAACCTCAATGTTTTTGCCTTGGCCATCAAACTCAGGTGGTTTGATTTGCTTAAGAAAGAACTTTTTTTCTTGGATCTTAGTAGCATTAAGGGTAGGAACAACTTCCTGTGGTATCGTAAGATTTTCTCTAGTTAGCTCTACGAATGTTAACATACAATTTGCTCGTATCTTTTCAAAAAGAGAAATCATTTCAAAAGGATAGAAATGCTTTATATTAACTTTTCAAAGAAGGTTACATCATGATAGAGTTTTTTTGAATGAACTTAAGGAATCTAACCATGGATTTTTGATATATCTACTAACTTGTAACTCTTAATTGCTAGAATGGTAACCAATTTCATATTCAATGGATAGACAAAATAATTTCTTTTGCTCTAGGGGATAAATACATGGTTTATTTTTGGGATGGCTGGTTATTTGGGAGAGAAGATTTTCCTAATATAATCTAGGCATGGCATGTGGATACATCCATTGGGTAATAATCGAGCTTTGAAGAACAGACATCTAAAAATTAGTACTTTAAAGGAAGATTAGGAAGTCCATCTTTGACATAATTGTGATGATTAGAGTGACCAACAACTATAATTCGGTCTGCTGGGATGGCCTTTGTTGCTTACTCGTAAATATATCGATTTAGTTTAACCTCCCGGCCTCTAGTGAATAAAGTTGAATTCACTTTGCTTCCTCTAAGATAATTTACAATTCGGGTTCTGAGACCAAACCCTAGGTAAGTCAACTAATCGGCCCTTCCTAGAGTTTTTTCCTAGCGTTTGTTTTTGGGGAAACCTCTCGGCTAACCGAGATCACCTTGCCACATGATTGGATTTGTTGGGAATCCATCCACCTGCTTCCCTCTATGGAAGTTCTTAGTTATCTAATTACCTACCACATTGCGTGAAACATATAAAAACAACTTCATTAATTAAAATCCTTTTATGCACAATTGTTCTTATATGTAATTTACTCATGGACATACAATTAGAATAAAATAATTTCATTGATTATATTCCATAATGTGTGTTCTCTCGTCCATATACATGAGAAAATTTACAATTTCACGTGTTGCCTCATCTGGTGCATCTGCACGTCACCAAGATCAAATCCACCTATAGCTAGCATTTATAGGTGTCCCAAGTAGAACTCGGGCCATACAGGGGACTAAGTAGTTCCTAGATGCAAAAAGAGATTTACTAGCCAGAGCCCCCCTGGCACCCTATCCACCTCCTACTTAATACGATCCCTACTGAGAGACCTCTCGCCATCAGAGCCGGCGGTCCATGCTTCCGTGACAATTTAAAAAAATCCCCTCTTGGTATGGGGATTTGCCCCTAAATTGCTTTCTCAAACCAGGCAATGATCATTAGGTTGAAACTAACAGGAGAAGCCTATTTGTGGTGGAAGGAGCGGTGTAAAGACTAGGGTATCTTAGAACCAACTACCACTTGAGGAAAGATAAAAGGGAAAATCCTAGCCAAGGAGACTAAACCTAGGTTCAAGATCAAGTATGTGAATTTCTCAGTAGAAGAAGGTCTTGTCTACTTCAAGATAAGGCTATGCATTCCTTCAAGTCAAGATCTCAAGAGAAATATACTTTGGGAAGCTCTTGATTTTCCTTTTGCAAGACACCTTGGCTATGCCAAAACTCTCAATGCTATTAGAAAAAGTTATCCCTAGGAAAGACTCAAAGGTGATATACAAACGTATCTCACTGAATGCTTAAGCTACCATTGAGTGAAAGCTGAGCATGTCAAGATGCGAGGCAAGATTTAGTCACCTCACATCCCCCTCAAATGAAATGGGAATTCATTAGCATGGATTTTATAGTTGGGTTGCCTACATTCTAAGAAGGCTACAACTCGATCATGGTAATAGTGGATATGCTAACAAGGTTGCTCATCTTATCCCAATCAAGACCAATTACAAGACTTAAAATATTGCAAGGCTCTTTACTAAAGATATCTTTAGGCTTCATGGATTGCGTAAAAGGATCATCAGCAATTGTGATTCTCTTTTCACATCACATTTTTGGAGGAGCCTATTTGAGGCTATTGGAACCCATCAACACAGCTTACCATTTCCAAACTAATGGTTGAAGAGAGAAGGTTAACCAAGTCATTGAGGACATACTTAGAGCTTATTGTTGTAGAGAACCCAAGAGGTGGATATAATAGCCCTTACCCTTGATCCTATCATTAGAGTATCCAAATGACCCCATTCCAAGCATTGTATGGGCACAATTGTCAAATGCCACCTTAAGGTAGAAGATTCTAAGAAGATGCTCCAAGAAATGGATGTGAACTACGCAAGATTCTCAAGTGCCTAAGGCCAAGCATATACAAGTTATAACTCCCTAAATACTTGAGAGTTCATAATGTATTCCATGTTAGCTTTCTTAAAACATATGTAGCAAACCCTGATCATATCCTTGATGATCAACAATGCCATATGTAGCAAACCCTGAACATATCCTTTCTTAAAACATATGTAGCAAACCTTGATCATATCCTTGATGATCAACAATGCCAAGCCAAGGAGTCATTGAGCTCCATCTTGATACGGTACTTGATGTAACAGAAAAGACTCTAAGAAATAGAACTCTTGGTGAACATCTTATCTAGAGGAAGGATTATCCTAAAGAAGATGCTACTTGGATTGATGAGGACACCCTACAATCTTAAAATATGTATCATTATGTGCATTAGACATTCCCCCCAAACATGTGGGTAAAATACTTCCCTAATCCTTTTATCTTCTCTTAACCATCATTGCATGAGAACAAGAGCTAAGGTTAAAACCTTAAATAGCTAAACCTTAGAAAAATGAAAAAAACTAAAATATTAAAAAAACACTAAAACCCAAGTTCTATGCTATCTTACTTCTTACAAGATTAGCTTGCATTGCACATGGAAAATGCTAAGCCACATCATGCATAAGTCATCATAAGCATGCATACGTTATTTGGAAAGATATCATGACTAGATGTTGTTAACCTCAAGCCAAGAAGTCGGAAGAATGAATGAAAAAGCGGGAAGAAGATGGAAAAAGAGCAAAGACATGCAGGCGGCCTCTAAAGCTAAGTTGGGGCCAAAAGCGTAATTTTAAATGAAAGGCGCCTCAAAAACTCTAAAAACTCTTGTAAAAGAGCACCAGGCTCCCTCCTATGCCAGTTGTAAAAGAATAGATGGGTATAGGCTTAGGGCATGAAGCAAGAAGATGGAATTAGAAAAAGGGACCTTGCCACAATGGCTGGTCATGTAAAAACGGATGGGTGCCCATGGGGTTTTTAGGGTTTGTATATATAAAGTTCAAAAAGTGAATGGAAGCTCATTCTTGTGTGTGGCCAAAAGTGGCTCTCTTCTTTTTCTTCTTCTTCTTGTTCTTGCTTGCTTGAGCTTGTGCTTGAGAGAGGGAGCGTGAGAGTGTGAGGGAATGAGTATGTGAGGGCAAGGGATTGGGGAGGAGAAGCTCTCCATCTTCTCCTCTCTTCTTATCTTCTTTTCTCTTCTCTTCTCTTCTCTTGCTCGCGGCTATGGAGCTTGGAGTGTGGAGCTTGAGGATGGACCTTGCAGCTTGCACTTGGATCATGGAGCTATCGGAGTGTGCGGGAGAGGAGGTAACTCGATCGGCATGGAGGTAAGCTCACTACACCCATAGATATGGATGGTGCGTCGGCTATGTGAGAGGTAGCCATTAGCGCTCGGCTTGGAACGCTTGAAACAATAAGCGGTCCATGGGTCTTGGCAGTTGAGTGAAAGCTCCCACATTTTGGTTCCGTTGCTGAGACCAACGAATTCAAGCTTGAGCGCTTGCACACCTCATATCGAGCATCAAAGTAAGGGATTCATCCCCGAAATGGAGCTTGAGATAGGTAGGAAGGTTGGGTGTTTTGATCTTCAAAACAAGTAAGAATTTTGGGTTAGTTTGTTTGCTTGATGATTGGAAGACATGGAGAAATCATTTCAGTTTATTGCTTTGGATTCTTGTTGCATTTAGTGTAGGATAGGATTAGGAAATCGAATCGGGAAAGGGTAGGGTTTACTGTTGCAAAACACGGCATAAATCGTGCAAGTAATGACAAAAAGCTTGCTTAGGATGCTTAATGTTGGCAAGTGAGTAATTGGGAGCATCAAAACCTTACCCAGGAAGGGATTTAAGAGCCAAGAGGCCAAGGGAGAGCTCATTTGCAACCATTGCAGAGAGAGAGAGAGAGAGAGAGAGAGAGAGAGAGAGAGAGAGAGAGAGCCCGCAAAGATCCGATTCGATCTTGTCATCGGAGAGCTACCGCTCACCCCAGGTATACCAATCACTTCCCTTGGTGTCTTGTTGGGATTTGGAAGTTTGTGCTTGGAGTGATTACCTAAATTGTGAGATTTGATCGAAATCGTCATCGCACTGCATTCGGCCCGTCCGAGCGGCCGTTGTTAGGCCGAGGCCCAGACTCGGCCCTCAGACTCTGCCATTCAACCGACTCGACTTGGAAACCCTAATCGGCCCTCAGCCCATAGTCCACTCGGCCCCATTTACCAGTTCGGTCCTCTGCCCCGGTCCTCGGCCCAAGACCCGACCCGGCCCGTCCGAGTGATGGCACTCGGACCTTGGCCCGCGAAAAGTTTTTGTACTCGGACTAGTGCGATTCGGCCCGTCCGAATCACCCACTCGGCCCCTGTAATTCAGACCAGTTGGGTCGAGTCTGTATTTGCCTCAACTTTTCAGAAATTTGACTTGACCCAATTGGAGCTCAGCAGCACAAACTGTCGCAAGCCCTCCTTACGCTCAGAACTTGATTCTGGCGCGCAGAATAGACAAAATCATAAGGCGCAGCCGCTTAACAGTTTGAGTGGGCTATCGCAAGACCTGGAAACCTAGAGACCTAGAGGCAATCCGCTAAGCCATAAAACCTTGATTGGACCCAAAAACAAGCAAGGCAATGTAACCAAAAAGCCCTAAATCCCGTCAAGACGACCAGAGAATTGATCGACAAAGCCTATCAGGCCCAAAACAAAGCGAGGGTGTGTAAGACGCTTAGAGACTGTTTGTTGCACTCACCTGGAATTTCCGCACTTGAAGTGCACTTAAGGAAAATTGAAAGCCTGATTGAGCACAAGTGCACTAGAAAGAATGCACACACTAAGTGGAGAAGAATTGAGAAATGTATTTAAATAAGTCAAGAAACTCACTCAGATAAGCCAGTCAAGGAACCTACCCATAGGAGAGAAGCCACAGAAGGAGACATGCGAAGTAGGACCAAGCAAGCGGCACAAACGAAGTGGATTTGACAAACCTACTCAACCGGATTGATAGCTTGGTGGAACATGAGAACTCGACTATGGCAGAAGAAAATTCAGACCGCATGTCTAACGAGGAACTCAACTTAGGCTTCTTCCTAGAGGCCATTCAGTAGTTGGTCAGTAGCTACAATGCGCATGCCCGGTATGAGCACCGCGGCCGGACAGCAGATGCTAGCATCGCAGACTTAGAAGAAGAAAGAAAGCTAGCCCACAAAGCATTGCAAAGTATAGCCGCATACAATAGAGACCAGCAGGCCAGGAGTCAAAGGCAAAGCATAGAGTTGCGTGAGGTGCGACGAGTGCTGAACTTAGCCGACAGAAATCGAATGAATCATGAGAGAGCCCTAGAAGGAGACGGCTCACGTTAAATATCGGCCTGCTATGGGCTATCGCCCGTAGACAGGCCACGTGTCGGTGACCCTGCACTTTTTGGGGGTCACATCTCCTTTTTAAATATATATACTTAATAAATTTATAATTTGTCAGCTAACGCGCATGGGTGAGATGGTAGAGTGCATGACTACCAGCCTGGGGATGTGGGTTCGATTCCTGACAGCGACACAATAATATTTTGGCCCAAAAGGAGGGCTCTTCATTATCACCGGCTGCGACCGGGTGCCACATCACCAGGCAGGCCGATATTTAACGTGAGCCGAAGGAGACTTAATGCTGAGCGAGCTTCTTATGAAGCAATTGCTAGACACGCGATTACATAACCCACATGAGGAGCCTCTTCAAGAGAATCCCTACAGGTGAATGATCGACTGAAAGAGCAGTTTCAACTGTGTTCATCAGTGGAATTCAAAACGAGGAAATGTATAAGGCTTTGGCAGCCAACTCGAGCTTGCAGCAATACACATTAGCTAGGGTTTTTGAGATAGCCATCAGAGTTGATGATTAGCTAAAATAGCAGAGGTCCAGGAGCTCCAACTTAGAAGAAGCCAACACGCGAAGTTTAGAAAGAGCGTCAGCCTCTAGTGAACGACCAGCCCCATCATCCCAAGATAAAGGGAAAGCCACCGAGAGAACCAAGACTTGGCTGATGTCAAGATGGAGATAGTCAAGCTGCAAGACCTGTGGAGACGACCAACACACCCACATGTCCAATGTGTGTATTGTGGTAGAAACCATTTGTCGGCCGAGTGTCAAGACCCTCGATCGAGACCTTGCGCTAACTGCGGGAGGTTCGGTCATGACATCGTACATTGCAAATTGCCCAGAAGGCTTCCGTACTCCCAACCATATGGCCAGCCGTACCTAACGAATAGGCCACAACCACTCTTCAGAAGGGGAGCCCCATTGGCACTTCCTGCGCCTAACGACATTAAGCCGGTTGTCCCTAGGGTGGACATAAACCCTACAGGCATACCTAGACCGCCTGGTCCCTATGTGACCCATCCATCGAGCGATGCTCCCAGTCCACTACGTGGAAGAGACAAATGAGGAAGAGACTTACTTATACCCTTATGTCTCTCACGACGACGAGGGCAATGCAGTTCTTATGGATTATCGACCAGTACTAGTAATGGCATTGGGGAGAGGATAAGGTAGAGGCATAGGGGGGTAGATGCAAGATCCAATCATCTGTTTGACTTGTGGTCACCCAGGTCATGTCTCATCACGTTGCCCCGAGAGGGAGCAGTAGAACAGGGACAAAGCTGACCTAAGGTGCGTTGAGTGTGGAATCACCCCTCTCTTCGTCGATTGCCCAAAGCGAAAACCTTCTTCAAGTTCAACCAACGAACCATCTGTTCCATTGGGGCTGTTTGCTGTCGAGAACCTCGATGGGGAGGCCACACCCATCCCGTTGCGGGTCATGACCCATGCCCAGATGAAGCAGGCCGACATATCACTACCAGGACCCAACAACCTCGATGCAGCCTCAATAGGGAAAAAGAGCTGCAGGCGAAGGAAGAAGAGGTCGAAAGCTAATATCGCACTGAAAATTGAGAGTGCTACGACTCTGCCTGTTGGAAAGAAGGTCATGGACACAGAGGTAGAAACTTCAACCCCCAAGATGACCAAAAAGGGAAGTGCCAAGGTAGAGGAATACCCGCATCCAAAGCGCCAACACGAGGCCATAGAGAAAGTGAAGCGCAGGCAGCACTACTTAGGCCAAGCCTTGATGCTGCAGGCCCGCAAATCAGTCACGGCCGTTGGTCAGGACAGTCCAATTTAGGAGAGAGACGAGCAACCGACAGCCTCCTTACCACACTAGTGACCACCCCTGTGACGTTAAGCGTGGGAGACCTACTTAAGCAGCATCCCACCCTATGGCAAGATCTCAAGCAATGGGTTGAGGGGTCACGAGAACAAGCTATGGATCTGCACAATTACGATACAGAAACACAAATACTGAGATTGACACTGTACTCTATGCCAAAATCCTTGCACGTTAATGCCTTTTGGGAAGGCACAGAGATACATGCAGTGTTACCAGTCCTAGCCTTATGCGACACAACAAGAAAGGGGATCGTAGACACGGGAACCGGGGTTAGTGTGCTAAGCCACGCAGTACTACAGACCTGGGGAAACCCACCTGTTGAGATTGCTTGGTTTAATGTCACCTTAGCAAATGGCATGAGAGTGAAGCCATTCAGGGTACTTAAAAACTGGTAAGAGAAAATCGCAGGTGTCTAGTTCTTTGTCGACTTTATAGTCATGAAGGGGGTGGACTATGATATCCTATTAGGTCGACCCTGGATGCGCAATGCCAGAGTTATCAAAGATTGGGGTAATGGCTTGATCTTCCTAGGCAGCAGAACGGAAGCTGTGAGGGTAGAAATGGACACTTGGAAGACCTCACCAGTCAATTTGGATGCCATCTCCGCGATGCTCAAGGGTGACACTCAAGTCAAGAAGTCTTATGGGGCCTTGACCAAGTATATCCCATGCCCATAGGATGAGCGGGATCTGATGCTTGTCCTTGCTATAGTCGAGCTGTCGTTCTCGGATCATGAGGCATATGAGCAAGCCATCAAGATAAGGGGCAGGCCTGATGGCATGGCCGCCGCACTAGTTTGCATGATGGCAGGAACCCTTTGTGGGAGACCTAAGCCTGTCACCTTTCAAGTGTCAAACAACAAAAGGGAGCTCCAAGAGACTTTGGAATACTTAACGGACAAACTAGTTGACAACCCAACAATAAACTTCAAACCACTCCAGGATCTCTTAGGCGAATCCAAGTGGCAATGGACCAGGATGCATGACTTGAACTTTACTTACAATTGGCCCTAGTCCCTGATCCACGACAAGAGATATACCAAGCCCTAGGAGACGACGAGCAGTCTGACGCAGAGGACTCTGATAATGAGTATGAAGACTGCCAATCCTTCAGTGATGAAAGTGAGGGTGAGATGGACACGATAGAATACAACACTAAGGGACATGAAATAGAACAAATACGGGCAGACTCCAATCCACAGAAAAGGAGTGTCTACAGTATAGAGCTAGGAATCATGCGCATGGATTGTGATCGAGCTTGGTTAGAACACGTAGGAGCCATAAACCTTGAGCAATCAGGCCTAGCCCAACCAGGATTAACACTGGTTCTTAAGACAGAATCACCATCTAAACTGCAACCACCAAGGGAGACCCCCTCTTCTAGCAAAGACGACAAGTTTGATTTTGAGTCGGAGGGTAGCTCGGATAGCAACCCAGAAATACCTAGGCCGCCCAAGACCCGACGCACCAACGGGGACCTACTTGTCCACCTGAGGCGCAGACAATTGAAGCAGGAAAGGGTGAAACAACCCAGGGATACACGAATAGACAAACAACGAAAACCGCAGGATCTCCCTAAAAGATTTATGAAATTCAAGAAAGGAGATAGGGTAGTGATCCTGTTGGGTGCCAAAGGGCAAGGGCAAATGAGCGAACCAATCAAGGGACCAGCCAGGGTCAAGGAGGTGAACCTAGCCCAAGAAGGGGAGACCCCCCGACCAGCCTTCATTGCCAATGACCTGACTAAGGAAGAAGAAATGAGTCTTGTCACTCTCTTGCGAGAGTACGTAGACGTATTCGCTTGGTCCTTGGAAGAGCTTAAAGGGGTAGATCCGAGTGTAGTGACTCATAATATACCCATGACACCAGATGCAACCCCAGTGAAGCAGCGACCGTACCAATGAATCCAAAGCACGCTCATGCTGTCAAGAAAGAGATTGATAAGCTGATGAGAGCGGGATTCATTTATGAAATCGAGCACACGGACTAGGTATCACCCATAGTCATCGTGATGAAGAAAAACAGAAAAATTAGAGTGTGCGTCAATTACAAGAAGGTGAACACTGCTACTAAAAGGGACAATTATCCATTGCCATACACCGAGCACATACTTGAAAGAGTGGCAGGCAAGGAGGCCTACAGTTTTCTGGATGGCTTCTCAGGATACAATTAGGTACAAGTGCATCATGTCGAAAGGCATAAGACTACCTTCGCCACTGAGTGGGGTGTCTTTGCTTACATAGTCATGCCTTTCGGGTTGACTAATGCCCCTGCCACCTTCCAATGCCTCATGTGCACCATATTTAAAGACATGCTTTGCAAGGAGTTGGAAGTATTTGTTTATGACCTCTACGTTCACTCGACCTGGATGGAACACTTCGACAAACTCCAAGCAGTCTTTGAGCGATGTCGCCTATATCGTCTCTCCTTGAACCCCTTGAAATGCCAGTTTTGGGTGAAGCATGGATGCATCCTCGGCCATGTGGTATCGAAGAACGGCATGCCACTGACTTCTCGAAAGTCAGGGTTGTTGTCGACCTTCCACCCCCAACCAACTACAAGGGAGTCCAATGCTTCTTAGGCCATACGGGATACTATCGGCGGTTTGTACTGAATTACGCATTGATAGCCAGACCTTTATACAAGCTGCTGATTGTCTTTGAATGGACTAAAGCATGCCAACAAGCATATAAAGAGTTGAAGAAGGCTCTAACCACAACACCAATTCTACGAGCCCCAGATTGGACCATTACCTTCCACGTGCATATAGATGCTTCTAAATTGGCTGTGGGGGCAGTGTTGTGCCAACCTGGCAAGCACAACCTAGACTATCCAGTGAGCTTTGCTAGTAGACAACTCATTGAGATAGAAATGAACCACTTGATGACAGAAAGAGAGGGTTTGGCCATGGTGTTTGCTGCAAAGAAGTTCCAGCATTATCTATTGGCTACACCCTTTACCTTTTTTGTGGACCATCAAGCCTTGCTATATCTAGTAAATAAACCTTGCGCTCCAGGACGCATAGCTCGGTGGCTCCTTCTGCTTTTGGAGTTTGATTTCTCCGTTGTTGTACGGAAGGGAAAACAACACTACATGGCTGATCATATGTCACGCATTAGGAGAAGCCGCTGGGGAAGGCATTACTAATGAATTGCCAGACACCCACCTCTTTAACCTCTCCAATGAGAGAGATTTATTCAAGACCGATCTAATGCCATATTGGGTAGATGACATAGTCCAAGTGCTTGAGCACGGACTGCCTGAATGACCGATAGAGAAGGCAAGGCTCAAGCGACTTATTCTCAAAATCCAACCCTACTAGTTGATAATAGGTCATCTGTATCGCTTAGGGTAAGATGGATTGCTGCGCAGATGCGTGTGCGAGCATGAGATACACAACGTGCTCCCAGAGGCATACAGCGGAATTGCTGGTGGACACTTTAGCGAAGACACGACAGCCCACAAGGTGTTGCAATCTCAACTATGGTGTCCAACGCTGTTCCATGATGTCGCACGATTTGTTAAGCATTGTGACGAGTGTCAGCGGGGACGAAGGTCCCGATTCGCAAGGATCAAATGGAGTTGACCCCAATCATTGCACGACAACCCTTTGAAAATTGGGAAATCGACTTCATAGGATCCATCAGTCCCACTGCACAGTATTCTCAAGCCAAATACATCATTGTGGCCACAGACTACCTACTAACGAAGTGGGCAAAGGCGAGAGCAACACGAAAGAACGATGCTTGGACGACCTCTAAGTTCTTGTGGGAGTAGATGATCTCACGCTTTGGCTGCCCCATTGAACTAGTCAGTGGCCAAGGGACACACTTCATCAATGAAGTAATAGCGCATCTCCTATCCACCTTTCTAATTATCCATCGAAAATCCTCCCCATACTACCCTCAAGAAAACGGCCAGGAAGAATCCACAAATAAGATTCTTGTCAACGTCCTAACCAAGGTGGTCTCTGCCTTGTGCAGCGACTCGGATAACAAGCTGATGGCAACCTTGTGGGCTTACCACACGGCTTATAAAACGGATGTCGAATAGACCCCCTTTAGGTTGACCTACAAAATCGAAGCAATTCTCCCTATATAATTCTTCATGCCTAGCCTACGAATTGCACTTCGGGAGCGGTGGGAAGGAAAGGCAGCATGGATGGAATGCCTAGTTGAACTCGAACGCCTCTCAGAGACTCGCCTTCTAGCCACTCATGCACTCATATATGAGAAGGCACGACGTAAGAGCTGGTTTGACAAGCATGTCAAGCAACGCGACTTCGAATAGGGTGACTTAGTGCTCTTATACTCAGTTAAGGGGCATAAGAAAAAAATGAAGTTTAGGGGTCTTGGACCTTTCAAAGTCCATGCAATCAGCCAAACGGGCAATGTCGAGCTTGAGACTCTAGACGATGAGGGAATAGGCTTCTTCAATGGCAGTCGTGTCAAGAAGTACTACCCCCCATGTATCCTTTGCATGAGCCACTAATGTTGGAACCGCCTATCAAGGTACGAGTAGCCACCATCACCGAAATCGATAATGAGAATGAGGAAACCGTAGAGCATGCGTACCTGCACATCACAATCACTGCCAAGAAAACATGCGTCTTCAATGCCTTGATCGATGAGGGAGCAGACTTCAATGTCTTGACTCACGATCATTGGACCCAACTTGGCAAACCACCACTACAACCCACTAACACCAAGTTAAGCCCATACGGAGGCCGCTCATATGCACTTCTTGGGAAGTGCAGGGCCGCTGTTTCTATCAAGTCTGATACTGTACCAATGATCTTCTACGTGTTGCTGCCGAACGCCAAAGACGCAGGCATGAAGACGCTACTAGGGCAAACCTTCAAAAAGCAAACTCATGGCAATGTTGATTATGAGTTGCAGTGCATTCACCTCACCATAGGCAACATCTGCATTGTTACAGCTTTCAGCAAGGGCTGCGCGACCTCACCCCAGTCCGCACGGCCACCGGTAGAAACATTAGAAGCCAAATCTAAGGAGAAGGGTAGTGCTCGGTCACCACCCACCACCTCTCAAGAACCGCTGCTCATGGCAGCAAAAGCTGAGGCCCAACAACCTAGTTTTCAATGGATGCCTAAACAGCCGCAACCACTGCCTAGGAGTCACCGCACACAACCTCATAAGACCCAAAGCTCTAAACCTAGGAAACCAAGGCGCAGTTACAGAAATCGGTGCATGATCAGGCAAAGGTGGGTCCCTAAGGCCCTTCTGCACGTGCAAGGCTACTATGAGGGGAATGCCTGGATATGGATCCCTAAAGCCCACACGGCCAAGGGCACCACTGGTACAACGCCCCCAAGCTTGATCACCCCAAGCCCCATAGAACCTCAAAACCATAAACCGCAGTGCTCCCCAGGCCCACATCCATCAAGCTCATCCACAATTATGCCCAAGAGAGTCAAATAAGCCTCTCGGCCCAAACGACAGACATCGTCACCACATGAGCCATCACTTGCTAGAGCCCATCCGACTACAATGATCCATTCTGAAAGCAGTAGTACATCAGAAGTAACTACTACTTCCCCAGCCCTAAGCCAAGAAGGCTAACCGCAACCTCAAGAACACCCGCAACCATAACTATCCATTGTCAAAGGCTCTAGTGCTATCAAACCCCAACCACCAGCACGTCTTAAATTCTCCTATGAGCGGAAATCATTTTTGACACTAGCCTCAGATCTAGCCGAAGATACGGGGGATGACGTGATTAATTGCATTAGATGGCTCGATGCCACTTTCAGAGAGCTAGCTCTGAGCTACGACCGCTTGGACTTAGGCTTGTTGCCCAAGCCTTTTGGAACCGAAGTTTGTACGATGCCTTGTTCTTGGGAGACGTTTGAACTTGCCTTCGCAAAAGCAGCTAATTTCAATGTTGTATTATTCAACAACGAGATCTTTAAAGCGCAAGCCCTCAAACAGCGCCTCATCACATCATATGATCAGCAAACCACTTCTGCCATCACCAACCAAGAAATTGCAGAATTATCCAAACTTGCTGAGACTAAATCTCCATTTTTGAGGCACTGGTACACTCTTAGGTTGCAATGGGAAGTAGAAGGGTGCCGAGTTGTGGCAAACGCTGAGCAATGCCCCAAAATCAAAACAGCGGAGCACGACCCCACTTATGTTGTGCCAACCTCGTACAGAGTGTTAACCACTCTTCGTGGCTACCCCCTGGAAGAGCACATCAAGGGACACCCTTACCTCGATTGCCTATTGACTGAGGAAGAGCTACATATTGCTTGCCGTGTCGCCTCCGGTGACTTTCTAATAGATGTTCTCACTTACATTACACACGTGGGCACTCGACCTTTTGATCTAGACCGTGAAGCTCAATTAGAGTACAACCCCAATATCTACACTTGGTTCCTATGCCGGTAACTCCTAAGCCCATTGCAGAATGTCCTCCACCTCCAAAACCTTCAATCCTAGGAAGGATTCTTCTCAAGCTGGGAGGGGAGGGCGGCGAGATGAATCAAATTAAAACCAAGGAAAATCAAGCAAAACACATAAACATGTAAGCAACGAGCGAGGTAGGAAAATGGCAAGAGAACTTTGAAATAAAGGGCAAAAAGTTAAAGTCGGAAGGGAAGATTCTACATTGGATGGGATTTTAATGCTTTCATTCACTAAACATATAGAATCCTTCTTTTTAACTATAACTTTTCTTGCGAATTGTTAATTTGGAAGCACTAATGGAAACTTGGGATTATGACAAGAACAAAAGATGTCGCAGCAAGACCGCGCCCACCGACTTTCGTTCACGGAAGAGGAAAGAGCGCAATACATCATCACCCTTGAAAGCCGCACCTACAACCAGCTTAAGTTCCGAACATTCACAATGTAGAGGGTATGGTGGCCAAGGAGGAAGCGCAAGAGAGTCATTGAGCAATGCAACCTCACCAAGTACCTCGAGAAATTTACGCAAGAACCTGACCACACGAAGTGTGTGGAGTTTCTCAGGACTTGCGACCCTGACAATGTGTGGCACCGTCATGGTAAGAAGGGGAGAAAATACTAAACATGTACACATTCACTTGAACCCAGCCTTGGTGGAGAAGGCGTTGGAACTGGAGCCAAAGATAGAGAAGAAGTAGAAGAGGGATGTGTATACCATGCTGAAAATGAAAAAGGAGGATGTGCTAACTAATGATGGCATCAACATCCAAGACATTCCTAATGCAGAAGCCAGACTGCAAGCAAAGCTAGTACACACGCTCTTCTCCAGCCAGTGCTACAACGCCTTAATGCATCGAATCAGTGTGCCTATGCTGGAGAACGTAGCGGCCCACACCTTGCATGAAGTCGACTGGAATGGTTATGTACGCAAAACCATCGACCAGGCGGCTAAAGCACTAGCATTAGGAAGCATACTAGCAAGAGGGGAGTCCTCAGCTTCCAAGGCCATGGAAAGAAAGAAGGCCTCATCCAAGGCCTCGTTTATTGCCTATGGAAGCATTTTGATTGCTCTCATCCACGAGGCAGTGAAGGAGACACAAGATGCAGAAGAAGGAGAAGGAGAAATGCCTGACAAGTCACCCCCTCACCAAGACCAAGAGAGGTCCAGTGACAAGACCGAGACTGATAAGGAAGGGCAGGAACAAGAAGAACAATCGAGCAAAAAGTAGGCCAAGAAACCCACAAAGAAGACGGCACAAAAGAAAAAGAAGCCAGATGAAGGCCGCAAGAAGGAGAAAGAGGATCTAGAAAAGGCAAAAAGAGAAGCCCTCAAGGAGACCGAGGAGAGGGAGAAGAAGAAGAAACATGAAGAAGAAAAAGCAAAGGAAGAAGTCAACAGGGCTAAAAATGTATCAAAACAGGAGGCCGAGAAGAGGAAAAGGAAAGAATAGGAAGAAAAAGAGAAACTGGAGGAAGAAACACAATATTAGTGAGTTTGGGAATCTCCCAATTCCCATTTTTTGAATACTAAAAAGGTGGCACCCAGATAACATGGCCATAAGTTTCTCAAAACCATATGATGTGACCTATCATTGGAAAGCACTTGAAAAATGGAATCTATTGAGCTATAGAGCACTAAATTTGGATTTATAGTGTTCAAGTTACGACAAATCCAAAGATTTGACCATGTATCCTAAACTTATGGGAAATTCCCATATTCCCCAATATGGTGTTAAGAGTACAGGAAAGCTGAAGAAGAAAGGCAAAGAAGAGCTACTGAGGAAGGAAGGAAGGAGGAGGAGGACTTGGCCAAAGCCACATGACGGTCCATTGAGCAGCAGTGCAAGGTTGATGATCTGGAAGCCTGGAACCCGCTGAGGGAAGAAGGGCCTAGTTCCAGCATGCAGGTACCAGAAGTCACGCCACCTGCTGTCCTTGAAGGCAAAGGCAAGGCCCTTCTCCATCCTATCCCCACCCTCATGGTGCCCCCCACCGAACCAACCACCCTCACCCCTAGCATCCCCACTAGCGTGGAGGTCTCCAACTTCGTGGCCTGGATGCAATATTTTATCAATAAAAAAATGGCCCAGGGAAAGAGCACAGAGACCACGACCATAGGGCAAAAGAGACTAGTCGTAGATGTTGAGTCAAGACAGGACCAAAAGCGTCAGAGAGTGGAAGCCTCGACTACCCCAATCCACACAACAATGATGCCACTATCCAATTACGACGAGTACGTCGCTGAGTTGCTCTCCCATTTGGAGAAGGTGAAGGAGGAAAAGAAGATGGTTGTGGCCGAGTTGGTGGTAAAAAAAGAGTCAGTAGAGCCGCTTTCTAGCTTGAAAAAACCCGCACAATAGCCATGTAGCAATGACAGATCTTTGACCTCAAGCAGGAATCAAAGGCCAAGGAGAACATGGAAGAGAGCTACAAGCAGCAGCTCGAGAATGAGAATCAAGAATTGGTACAGATGCAGAGAGAGTATAAGCTCCTCTTGATGCAACATGGGAAATTGGAGGCAAAAAGTGCCAATATCGAGCAAATGATGGAGGAATTGAATGCCAAAGAAGAGGAGAGAAAGCAAGAGAAGGAGCAGCAGCAAAAGGAGATCGAGTCTACGACCGATCAGCTACACTTGGGAAGGAAAGAGCACAAGAATATGAGCAGGGAACTCAGAGCCCAAGAGCAAAAGCTCTTAACCCTAGTACAGAAGCAGGGAGAAAGTGAGGAAATGAACAAGAGAGCAGAGAAATGGGTAGCGCAGAATGAAAAAAGGGTGAAGACACTGGCACAACACCTTGCTTTGGTGGAGAAAGAAAAAATCCTCGCAGAGAGTAAAGCAGACGCAGCCCAGACAACCTTCAGTGCCCAGCAAAAGGCCTTCATCAACACACTATTGGACACAACCCGCCTAGAGGGAAATGAGTCATTGGAGGTGGTGCAGAAAAAACTAAGCATCGCATGCAGAGCCCTGCATGCAGGGCTACAGATGCCACCCCAACCTGCGGAGGTTAGGCTGAGCCTAGAAGAGAAACGGAAATACCGGCTACTGGCCGACCTAACCCCCCAAGAAATGGACACAATGGGCTTTGAAGAACGAGCACAAGAAGATCGGCAGGGGGAGGACGCTGAGCTTGAATTTGTTATGGGAAAACTCAGAGAGGAGGTAATCCCACAGCCCCCCTCGCCGCGTGTCCAAGAACAGCAACAGGTTGATCCATCTGTGGAAAGACAAGCCGCACTAAGGGAGAGACGAAGGAAGTTAATTGAAGAAACGAGGAAGCAACTAAGAGCCAAACCGGTTGTGCAGCCATCCACACCCCTCCCAGCATGCCTCGATGACCTCCCTGCTGGATTCCATGCGGAGCTGGTGACTTGGGAGCGGCAGGAAAGAGAAAAAGACATGTTCACCTTCAGCTTCCTCATGCCCAACAACCTGTGGAGGGTCCTACCAATCAAGGTGATAGAGAAGGTGATCACGACTAGCACCGACTAGGACAAAAGTGGCTGGAAGAAAGGGAGAGGACCCCCACGATGTGGGGAAAGAAAGAAGCAAAGTTTTAGCAAAACAAGGTGTTCGAGATACCATATACTGTACAGGGATACAACTGCCAACCCCTATGGAGGAGGCGAGTGTGCGACATTAGCATGCTCGCCTGGATGGCTTTTTGTAACACCCTGCCCTATGAGAGGAATGACCCCACATTCATGGCGTATCCTCGTAGGGTAGGTGTGGATTTTGTTGCCACTCTCCATGGGCGTCATGATTTTCCTATCATCTACAACTCCAATGCCGCCTCCTTCGAATATGCCCTCCTCTTCGACTCCGGAAGCCTAAATGATTCCATCACACGTTTTCTTGCGGACTTCTCTTCATGCCTCGATCCAGCCTTTATAACTACCTATAATTATCTTAGGTTACTTAAGTTACTAAAGCAGGACCCTACCCCACAAGAACGTGGCCTACCTCCCCTCTTTTTTGACCCTAACGCCATCTACAGCTGTGCCATGGTGCGTTTAATGATGAGGGCTAGCCTTCTCCCCTCTTTTTGCCTAGCTCTCCTAGAGGATATGAACAACAACTAGTTCACTAGGTGCAATGATCCCTTCCTCTCCACCACCTCCCTCCACATTCGCATGAATCTTAAAGGATACATGCAAAGCCATCAATTTTTTAGCAAATCCATCCAACCCCCTTCTCTGCCTAAATCAGACAAGGAAAATTAGGCACAGGCTGTCGTTCTACTAGTGTAATACTATTCCACAAAAAAAAAAAAAAAGAGAACGAACAAGCATCCAAGGAAGAGCAAGAGGAACATTACGCATGGAATGGACAAAACAACTCACTTATAGAAGCACTTAGCACCACATGAAGCACAGTCACTGCACCTAGGGGTCCTCACGTTAGGCATGTCCGGTGGCTTCGGACGACTGGCCCCGCTCCTAACCCCCTCGCCATTTTTTGCTCTCCCACTTCACGCCTAGGGCACATCAAGGACAGGGCATACCTAGGGGGATACCACTCGCCTATGGTTAGACATGTCACCCTAAGCTCCTTGCACCGCACCTCCGAATGGGGTCCTCAAGTGTGGGACATTACCCAGGCTAGCCTATGGTTAGAGCCAACTCCCCATTCCACCAGCATGAGCACAATACACTACACAATAAGATCGACACCCCCCCCTTAGGTAGAGCACCGCACCTTTTTCTTCCTTCCAAGCATCACAAAGGCGACAAACCACTAACTTTGGAGGCCCCCGTCAACCACTTGCTATCAATTTGGCTTCTCCAACAAGCCTTATTACCAAGGTTCCATAGCACGCGAGTTTACACGTGGCCCTACCCTTACATGACTACTTCGCCAACTGCCTCTAAACCCCAACAGTAGCCAAGAGTGCCATGGGACTGGCACCCGTCTTGGAGGGGGGTAATGTTAACCCCAAGCCAAGAAGGCATAAGAATGAATGAAAAAGCGGAAAGAAGATGGAAAAAGAGCAAAGACACGTAGGCGGCCTCTAAAGCTAAGCCGGGGCCAAAAGCGTAATTTTAAATGAAAGGCACCTCAAAAACTCTAAAAAATCTTGTAAAAGAGCGCCAGGCTCCCTCCTGTGCCACTTGTAAAAGAATAGATGGGTATAGGCTTAGGGCATGAAGCAAGAAGAGGGAATTAGAAAAAGGGACCTTGCCACAATGACCGGTCATGTAAAAAGGGATGGGCGCCCATGGGGTTTTTAGGGTTTGTATATATAAAGTTCAAAAAGTGAATGGAAGCTCATTCTTGTGTGTGGCCAAAAGTGGCTCTTCTTCTTCTTCTTCTTCTTCTTCTCGCTTGCTTGAGATTGTGCTTGAGAGAGGGAGTGTGAGAGTGTGAGGGAGTGAGTGTGTGAGGGTGAGGGACCAGGGAGGAGAAGCTCTCCATCTTCTCCTCTCTTCTTCTATTCTCTTCTCTTGTCTTGCTCGCGGCTATGGAGCTTGGAGAATGGAGCTTGGGGATGGAGCTTTCTTGAAGCTTGCACTTGGATCGTGGAGCTACCGGAGTGCGCGAGAGAGGAGGTAACTCGATCGGCATGGAGGTAAGCTCACTATACCCGTAGATATGGATGGCGCGTCGGCTGTGTGAGAGGTAGCCATTAGCGCTCGGCTTGGAACGCTTGAAACAATAAGCAGTCCGTGGGTCTTGGTGGTTGAGCGAAAGCTCCCACAAATGTGCATGGGAAAATCACGTCCAGGGAGGTTCATACTCATGAAATTTTGGAAGTAATAAGCATTAAGCTGCATGAAATATAGATTAGATTACCTTGTGCATACATGATTAGATAACTAGGATTATAATCACAAAACTACATAAAATAGATGCATCAGGTAGGTTAACTCATGCCATGTTGCCTTATAAGTCTAGGCATGGGAAGGTGCACAAAAAAAGAGACATAAAAGACTAGGGGGCTCTGCATTAAAAAATCGCATGGCATGATGCATAAAAAAGAATAGTTAGGATTTCTTTTCCATGAACGAATAATGGTTACATCCCTTCATTGCATTCATTGAATAATGGCCCTACATCATGTGAAAGCTTTGGATTGAGATAACTCATCTTGCATTAATTACTTTATGTGAAAAGAAGATAAAGTTAGGCTAAAATTCTCCATAGTAGCACATTAGAGCAAGGTTGGAAGATAAATTACATATTGCATGAAAGAATACTTAGAGTGATCTTACACTTGAATGAAAAGTTAACAATTTGCATCTACATGAAAGGTTAATGATCTATAAGTATAAAGGATGATTGTCTTGCATTGGAATAATATATAGAACTCATTTTGCATTGAAAAGATGGAATAGATTTTTTGGTTGTTGCATTGTATGATGGTTAGACCTCATCCTAGGTTTTATCTTGTAATTCATGGAGAGGTATAAAACCTAGAATCTTTGCTTAAGTTCAATTGATAGTTCAACTTAAACAAAATCAAATAGGTTGATTTTCTTACACATGCAATTAGACTAGAATACCTATGAATCATCCTTGGGGACAAGGTGCATTTACGACCAATGATTGTTCAAAAACTATGATCAAGGCAAGGATCACAACATCCACTCTTCATAGCAATTCGATATCTTTTGTGATACGAGGCATTTCTTTATTTGCCAAAGGAACCAAATCTCTAGATACCACTAGATGCTAAGAGACTCTTGAGTCATAAATGACTCAATTTAATAAGTTAAGGGTTTGGTGGGTATCACATTAACTAGATAGTCCTAGATTGTATCTAAACCATTTGAAGAACTATGTTGGAAATATGATCCTTTAAGATCAACTTTGGGTGAATTCAAGGTAAACTGCAATCCTAAAGGGATTAACGATGGAATTATTGCTAGGACAATATCTATCTTGATCTCAATTTCTTGTCAATCTCCTGAGAAGCAAAGTAACCAAATGAAAAGTTGAGTTGAAAATAGAAACCCAAAAAAATGTAACAAGAACTTGCAAGATAAAAATGCTAGAAAGGAAACCTTGGCACATAAGTTTGGAACCCATGCAAATCCCAAGGGGAAGAGTAGCCCTAACTAGGTGAAAGATGGATTTCTAAGGAAATTTTGCACTAGATAAATTTTGATTTGTAAAGTTGCTTGTGCACGCAATGGGATTTCCTATGCACCAAAAAGGAATGTTTTTGATTACTTTAAGCAAGATTTTAATTGAATCTAATTGAAATAGGGATAAAAAGGAAGGATATGCTAGGTGTTCCCTAAGCTAGTCAGCAAGGACCCTACTCCAAGGGGTCATATTCACCCCTTTAGAGAGCTCAAGACCAGCCCCATTGCAAGAGGTCACTCAGTAAAGAGTCTATTAGGTAGGAGGAGGTATGGGTGCTAGGGGGACTTTGTTGAGAAATAGTGAGGTAAAATGATACCATCCTACAACTATAAAAGAATATACTTGACAATCATTTGAATAAAATGATATTGTACTTTGTACTTTCAGTCTTTTCCATGCCTACTCAAGATTGTGTTTATGAGTCCAAGCTAATCTATCTTGAAACCTAATTCACTTGAGTAATACTCTAAGTCATCATGCTTCTTGTCCATGAATTCCAACCATCAAAGCTAAACTTTGCTCAAGGATCTGTGTTTCTCAACATGGTATCAGAGCCATGGTGAGCATGGTTCAACTTAGCTCATTGCTCCTCCATCTCCCCACAACCTATGGTCAACTCAGCTACAGAAGATGACTTCATCTCTCACTTCATTTTCACTCTACCTCTCTTGATTGCCATAGCCAGCTAGCACCCTAATCTGTTGGATCTCTTCAATCAAGCCATATCTCATCACGATTTCTTCTAGGTCTACATCAAGTCGCTTAAGGTGAGTACCACAAACATCAAAATTTTGCTCTAATAACTCAACATTGCAGAAAGTGTTGCTCGCTATCCAGATATGTGTGTCTTTCGATCATGCAATTGGTATCGGCCATATATGCTCCCATGTTCCCCACAACCATAGGGCATTTGGAGCTAGATATCTAAGCTCTATCCTCACCAAAAATCATCCCCAATGGTGCACTCCTTGAGCCGCTCAAAGAAAAAAATTAGGGCCCTGTCAAACCCTAACTATGGAAACCATAGCCACTTTTCTTCAAGCTTATAAATCCCTTCATCTTCTTACTTCCCCTAGCACAACCAAGTCATTGCCACTTTGATTCACTATATCACTCATTATTCAACAAGATTTACACTTCAAATCAGTGAGAAGAGAAATCAATGTTAACATCAAGCAACAATAATGTCAAGCTTCAAGCATAGTATCTTTGTTATACTCATTTAGTGTTGTTTAAACACTAATAAGTCTTGCGTCCCTTGATACAATCCTTGTAAAATCATTTTCTAGCCTAATTTGATATATTTGGTGCTAATTTTCTATTGCTCCTACCATCTAGTATGGGCAAAGATTCACCATCATGCCACTTCAAAAGGAACGGGCTTCCACACATGGCAAACAATGATAAAACTAATCCTCGTGAAGAAAGGTCTATGGTCAATAACCAGTGGATAGAAGGTCTTGCACTAGTATAGCAAAAGAGTGATAATAAATTCCAAGCAATCATCAAGCTTGAGCTTGATGAAAGTTATATCCACCATGTAGACACATCTGATACATCTCGTGCCACTTGGGAATAGTTGGACACACTGTTTGGTGCCCAATCTAATTCTTCAAAATATGGATTTTGATTGAGTTTTTTAAGTTCGATATGAAGGCTAATACATCCCTTGCAACTCTCCTTAATTATATGGAAATTTTTCTAACTCACTTGTAGGGATTAACTTAAAAATGGAAGAAGACATATGCATTGGAGTCTTGCTTAAGAGTCTTCCTCTAGAATTTGGTAATGTCTTCACTATACTAATTAATATGCCAAATCCAAAGCTAGTAGATATCAAAGTGTCACTCCTTGAAGAAGAGAAAAATCTCAAAGGTAAATAAGAAGCAAGCACTTCAAAGGAAGAACAACTACTCTATGTCGACAACAACAAGTACAAACGAAAGAAAGATATTGTTTGTGACTTCTGCAAAAGAACTATGCACATTGAAAATTTATCATGCCAGGAAGAGATCACAGAAGGCCTAGCTTGCAACTATCAAAGAAAAAGAAAATCGTGAAGAATAATAAAAATAAGACACTCAAGAGAGCAAAAGGACAAGCCTCATCAATCCTTCTATTCCCACTATTCAAACCAACTTTTTTAAGCTATTGTTTATGACCTCTGCAAAAAGAACTAGACACATTGAAAAATTATGTCATGCTAAGAAGAGATCATAGAAGGCCTACCTTGCAATTGTCAAAGAAGAAGAAGGCCATGAAGAATAAGAAAAACAAGACACTCAAGAGCAGAAGGACAAGCCTCATAAGTCCTTCTATTCTCACTATTCAACATCATTGTGCCAATCCTCCTAAATTAACATTTTAGGTGGAGAATTTGGCAAAATCAATTGTGCATTGCATTCAGAACAGCCCAAAATGCATGTCTAGGTTCAAAAAACACTCAAAATAGATATCGAGAGGCCAAGATATGAAAAAAAGAAAAAGTCACTTAG